>NC_088921.1:13170000-13390000 GCF_038396675.1 Hydra vulgaris | reverse complement strand
TGGGTGCATGATTATCTGCCGCCACTGTATATATATATATATATATATATATATATATATATATATATATATATATATATATATATATATATATATATATATATATATATATATATATATATATATATATATATGTAAATTGTGTTAGTGTATTTTACAAATAGAGTGCTCAATGCTCTTAAAGAACAGAGCAATAATTAATTAGTAAAAAGATAATAGTTAGATAAGTGTTATTTACTAATTATTTATATATATATATATATATATATATATATATATATATATATATATATATATATATATATATATATATATATATATATATACATATATATATATATATATATATATATATATATATATATATATATATATATATATATATATATATATATATATATATATATATATATATATATATATATATATATGGTCAATTTAAAAATCGATTCGCTAGTTCAATTTCAAAAGTTAATAAATATGAAATGACCATCCATAAATATCATTTGTTATCTTTTTTACAGGAAATATAGCCACTAAATTTTTATTTATCAAAAAATTTACTAATATAATAAAACTTATTCATGGTTCTCATAGAAATAAATTATATGCTAAATTAGTAATAAATTATATTAAAGAAATAGGAATTATAGTCTTTAATATAATTACAATTGATCATTTTGTTCTATTTGATAATCGAAGAACAAACTTATTTTTGAGAAATGTTATAATATCGAGTAATAAAAAATAGTAAAAGTATTTTAGAAAATAAAATGCAAATTAATAATAAATAATAAAAATTAAAGAACACATTTCATGACATTCATCGAAAGAATTTTATATGACGTGATTTATATAATCAATGTCATATATTTAATTTATTTACTATGGATACTATTTATTTACTATGGGTATTATTACAAATAATATTAATATAATATTGCTATAATTATAAGAAAACACTTGAGACACAACATAATAAATTATAAAATAAATAAAAAATACTTTTGTTACCAAGAATAAAAATAAACTATGTACAAATTTCAACAAACGAAAAAAAGTGCAGAAAGACACTTGATTTTTCGTTTTTTTGCTTTCTTTATTTTGGGGTCAAATTTTAGTTCAAAGTTTTGAAAGCCACATTTTTAAGATCATCTTCATAGAAACGTTTGGAACTGTTAAATACATTTTCATTTCAGGACTTTTGGTTTAGACTATTATTAATTGAAATTGGGATTTGTTTTAGTATTTGGGGTGGATGGTTTGAGTTAATAATAATATACGATAACTCACCGTTAGGTTTTTTGAAAGTCTTATATGAATTTTCTGAGAGGCTAAATGTGAATTCTAGAAAAATAAATTTAACTACTGCATTTTTTTACACCTATGTGATATTTTATACATTAATGACACTAGTTAGTGTCACTAATGTGAAAAATGTCATAATGTTGAAACATAACAACAATATAAAAAAAAATCTTTAGGGGTGTTTATTTTTAATTTTTCAAAAATAGACATTATTATTATAATTTTATTTTTATTGTAGTTTTTTCAGAGAAACTTATTTTCATGTCTACATTTGGATATCAATTCTGATTTTTTATTTAATAAATATTTTTGATTTGCATGTTTTATTATTTGAAATTTTTCTTGCAAGCATAATATACTTCTATTAGAAATATTATTATAAATGGGTGCTGTTTTAAGAACAGATCAATTTAATATATAATCATAAATGTTTTTATCTTTTAGTTCCCATATGTATTTTGAACACATAGTATCATTTGAATACGTTTTTATTTTTAAAGGATTGCTTATGATTAGCAAAACGTTTTTTCCATAGACCATCAGTTAAGCAATATATTGTTTATCAGGTACTTTTTTAGAAGAACGCATATTTATATCACGTTTTTTCAAAGACCTTTACTTTCCAAGAGGCAATTGTTTTTTTGTTTACAATTACAATTTTCTGTCATTTTATCACTTACATTGTCATTTTAGCATGACAATGCGTTATTGTGGCCTTTTATAATTCTTTCCATATTTTTTGTGCAACTGTGGCTTACTTTAAAAGAATTTCAGTTAAATATTTTATGCAATTTATTAGAGGATGGAAAGTATATAGTCCAACAATAATTTAGATTTATTAAGTAAAATAATTCATAATAATGATTTAGGTCTTTATCGCAATGATGGTTTATATTAATGGTTATTTAGGTCTTTATCGCAATGATGGTTTATATTCATGCGCAAAAAATCTGTTCTACAGCTTTATAAAATTATAATGGTATTATAAGGATATGAAATTATTCAAAAAATTGGCTTTCAAGTTGAAATAAACATAAATTTAAAAATTGAGTATTTTCTAGAATTCACATTTAAATTTTCATAAAATTCATATAAGACTTTCAAAAAATCTAACGGTGAGTTATCGCATATTAATATTAACTCAAACCATCCACTCCAAATTCTAAAACAAATCCCAATTTAAATTAATAATAGTCTAAACCAAAACTCCAGAAATGAAAATGTATTTACCAGTTCCAAACGTTTCTATAAAGATGCTCTTAAAAAAAGTGGCTTTCAAAACTTTGAACTAAAATTTGACCCCGTAAAAAAGAAAGCAAAAAAACGAAATAGAACTAGAAATTTTATTTGGTTCAACCCTCCGTATAGCAAAAATGTTACCACTAACATAGGAAAAGTATTTAAAATTTTTAACTGAAATTCTTTTAAAGTAAGTTACAGTTGCACAAAAAATATGGAAAGAATTATAAAAGGCCACAATAATGCAGAGTCATGCAAAAATGGCATTGCAAATGATAAAATAACAGAAAATTGTAAATGTAAACAAAAAAACAGTTGCCCCCTGGATGGTAAAGGTCTATCGAAAAACGTAATATATAAATGCGTTCTTGTAACAATGTACCTGATAAACAATTTTTTGCTTAACTGAGGGTGTATGGAAAAAACATTTTGCTAATTATAAGCAATCCTTTAAAAATAAAAACGTATTCAAAAGATACTATGTTGTCGAAATACATATGGGAATTAAAAGATAAAAATAATGACGATTATATATTAAATTGATCTGTTCTTAAAACTCCACCCACTTATAATAATATTTCTAAAAGATGTATATTATGCTTGCAAGAAAAATTTTAAATAATTAAACATGCAAATCAAGAATATTTATTAAATAAAAAATCAGAATTGATATCCATATGTAGACATGAAAATAAGTTTCTCTTAAAAACTACAAAAACAATAAAATTATAATAATAATAACCCCCATTTTTGATAAAAAGAAAAATAAATACCCCTAAAGAATTCTTTTTATAACGCTGTTATAATGTTTCACCATTACGACATTTTTCACATTAGTGACACTAATTAGTGTAATTAGTGACTTCCTGTAATTTAATTTTTTGTTATAAATTGAAGTTTATTATATTGAGCATTCATTTCTGGAATCTTTATTGACAAAACAATGTGTAAAAAAATTGAAATAATTAAGTGATATCAAACAATTTATATATATATATATATATATATATATATATATATATATATATATATATATATATATATATATATATTAAACCTTTAATTTTTTATTTTTTACGAACTGTGATTTTTTTATTAAATAAGCATCTTCTGCATATCCTTTGCATCAAAGGTATACAGATATAATACCAGCTTAACATTAATTCAAAACTAATGTATAATAATATTTTGTTATAATAACAAAAGGTATCTTGTAGACATTTAGTTTTGCTTTTATAGTATCATCATTGATAACAAAAAAAACATTTAAGTAATGGCAGTTATGACAAAGCGATATTCGGCCAAAACGCTTTATCTGCCGTAATTGAGCCAGTGCTTCCCCAAAATCAAATGCTATCGTAGTGGTAGAGTTCTGGCACTTTATCGAACATAAAAAAGTTGCTTGAGTTGCTTGCCAGACTCGCCCCAGTAATAGCCCAGTAGTAATAAAGTCGCAACGACGTACGATGCTTCGCTCGAGTTTAGGCCCGGAGTTGTGTGCTGTCTGGTAATAATATTATTTTAGAAAAAAATTTTTGTACAAATTGAAACACGCTTGTTTTTTGTATTTATTCTTAAAGGCAATTTTGCTGTATTATATTAAAAAAAGTTAGTCGCCAATAATTTTTAATCAACAAAAATTAATAATCTTTTAATTATTTTAAAACAAACAAGAAAATTAAAGAAAAAGAAAAAGTAATTAAAATTATGAACCATAAAAAAAATATTTTTCACAACAGTGAGCAAGTGCAGCTTCAAACTTTCAACAAAAAATAAGTTTTTATCAGTCTAAAAAATTTATCTCCAAGACTAAAATTATCACAACACCCGCATTTAAAGAATGATGCTTCTCTATGGCATTTTTTCAAATACAACTATTATTTTTTATTAAGTAATACTTATTTTGTTTTTATTTTTAAGATTATTTGTTTTTAGGGATGATTAGGGTAATTTGAGCACCTTAATAATATAAGCATTAAAGGGTTGACTGAATGGGTATATTTTAAATGCTGACACTAATAAATTTGTTTATAGAAATAAATGCTTTTAGATCTTTGGTTGCAAAAATTTCCCCCGTAGAAACGTTGTTTTTTTTAATTTTGTTTTTTTTAAACATGCTAAATAGGTAACCTTTTTTATGTTTTTTATACATTTTTTATTGTTTTGGATGATACAAATAATAGTAATATGAATATATAATTGTATGTATTGATTGTATAAATTCATCAAATACTAATTGCTTCTGCAAGTGTCATCTTTAATTGTCGTTTGCTGTCAAAATAAGCGTGTTCAAGTCAAGGTGATTATGTTGTGTTTACTAAAATCTACAATTTATAGAATTAAAATAGGTTATTTATGTGTAAAAATTATAATTAACGTTAACTTTTTATTTTAGAAATGTCAAGAACAAGCTCGCAGATAGCTGAAAAACCTGAAAATATCAAAACCTAGTCTTAAATCTAGTCCATTTTGAAAAATCAAAATCAACAAGATCTCTTATATGCAAAGTTTTAGAGCCACTTGAAATAAAATGCAAAAAATAAAATAAAATGTCAAAAGCTTATTCTATTATTAGTTGGTTTGTTTGCAAATTTAGAAAAATCAGTTTACTCCAGATGTAAAAGAGTTTGCGCAGAATTATCTGATTTATGGTTCAAGCTCAGTTTACCAAAAATAAATGAAAGGTCTATAACAAGAAAAAGTGGTAGTTCTCATTAACAAACATCATTCAGTTCAAAAATCTAAACAATGTCTCGAAGAAAAGTGTAGTTATTTGTTTGGCTTAACCAAAGTAAATGGTAACTGGCTTAGCAACCAAGGACAAAAAATTTTATCTTTCAAGTGGATACTAATGGTCCAAGTCGGTTATGGTTCATCAAAAACTGTTAAAGTACATCTATCTAAGGCTGGCAAGAAGAGACCTAGCATACCTGAAACAGATAGAGTAGAGGTCAGTGACAACAATGAAGAAAACAATGAACAAAATGATGATCAAAGATCTAATTATATTCTTCTAAAAATTTAAGAGAAAATATGAGAACACCACTGTGGCTGTTATCTTAGCTAAGAAGTCAAAACTAAGTATTAACAAATCAGCAGAAGTTTGCAAGAATTTATCTAAATGTAGTTTTAATGTACAAGCCCCATCTAAATCTGGGGTTTATAGAGCTACAATGTCAGCAACTCAATAAATGGAAAAGCACATATTAAGTATTTTAAAAAATGAGAATTGGGTGTTGCATTTTGACTAAAAAAAAACGTATGAGAAAGAGTATCAAATCTTCGTTTTAAAAAATGCAGGAAAGAAGGTGAAACTAGCCATTTTAAAACTAGATGATTGGGAAAGCTATCAGTATTTATAGTGGAATAGTTGAAGTGTTGGATAAATTTCAACTATGGAGTAGTATTAAAGTTATAATTGCTGATACTACAAGTGTGAATACTGGGAGTAGAAATGGAGTTGTAATTCAACTGCAAAAAGAATTTGAAAGAAAAAATCTTGAACCATTTAATTTATTAGTGGTAAGCATCATGCGTTGGACACGATTTTGCAATATACTATGAATGAAATTCTTTACGAAGTAGTGAAAGCATGAAAAAAAATTATGAAAATTTGAAGTCAGCTTAACAAGCAAGGTGAATGCTTTCCAGCTATAAACTTCAAAAGTCTGCCACCGTTGCACAATGCCAAATGGAATTCAAGAGCAATAATCAATTGGATAATAATCAATTGCGCCTAATTTGCAACTTTATTGCATCAACTTGGCCTGATATGTGGTTTTCTGACATGCAATACTCAGAATATAACTTTAGAAATTTAGAACAAGCAATAACTTCAACTTCAGCCATGAAGACCTTCAAAAGAATTTGATTACAGGAGCCCAGCAGAATAAAAGGAATTCATAGATCCATATAAGGAATTCATATTTGTGCTGAAAAAGCCATAAAAGTTATGCAAGAAATTCATGCCAGAGATATAGATAAAATTAACTGCAGATTCTGCAAAACAACTTTTAAATTCTAGCTTGTTTAACTGAAAGTTATTTTGTCAAAATAAATTGTTATTTATCTGCTAGTTTGTCGATTTTTATGTATTTCTTAAACAAAAATACATTTTACTAATTACGGAGGACGTTTTTGTAATTTGAGTCAATCGAACGTTTAAAACCGGTAATCTAATGTAGAATGTCATAGTTTGGCACTATATCCAAGTATAGTTGTGAAAAAGTTAACCGCTTAATGATCATTCTTAAAGATTTCATAGATAGCGCAGTGAAGTAAAAGCTTTGTATTTTTTGAATTAACTTTATGTGGTGATAAAAAAATAAATCGTAATTTTGGTGCTAATAATATAATAAAATAATGAACTTAATTTTTTCATAAAGAATAACGTTAGCCAGGAATCCATTTCATTTTTGTTTGAAAAACTAATTTATTTTTATTTTTTACGAAAACCAAACCAGTATTATTTAATAAAAATTGGCTTAAAATATGTTAATAAGGAATCATCTTTTTACTTAATCAATGCTATTCTTTTGAGCTAAATTAAAGTTCTTATATTCCTGAGCGGTCTGGGTGATATTAGCACTTGTGCTACTTTTTAAATCCGCTGTGTTTTTAAAGGAAAATTTCTGGTGCCCAAATATCTTACTGAAACATTAATAGGGATCCTTAAAAATTGTTTATGGTAAAATTTTTGTATACAATCTAATTATTTTTGAAAATATTCCAACTTTTGCTTAAGTGCTCATGTTACCCTTATCTACCCTACTTTCCAGCCTGTTGTTTTTCCAAACTGTTTCCAACCAATAAGGATGTTATGAATGTTCAAACAAATGTTGAATCCAAAAGATTTTTTTTTCTTGTGATTACTGAGGTGCTCCCAAAAGTCCTTACAATTTTATCAAAAAGCACTGCAGATGAGCATTCAACTAGGATGTTCACTCTTCTACCTTAACAAATGTCGCTTATTGGCCTAAAGCCGACGTTGAACCTCGGACCTCTTGTTTTGAGCCAGAACTCACACAGAACTTAGAAACTTCTTCGCTTCGGCTGTTAAATATTTAGTTTCTTAATTCCTAGCATTTTCAGGCCAAACTTTGCCTTGCCCTTACAAAATTAAAATATTTAAGGTGTTTATTTTTATTTTCTGTGACCTCTTTTTAAAATATGTAACATAATTATACTTATGTAAAATATGACTAAAAAATTGGCTTTAACACTATAGGACCACAAATTTTATTTTTATAAAAAGCGCGATCTCATAATGGTAGTCATTCTAAATTCAGTGAATATGACACTCGTAAAAAATGTATAATATTGCTAATCAAAATTAGGTTCCCAAAGCAACAAATTATGAAGAAAATAACGACTTTATTTTACTAACGTGTGGATTGTGCGAGATGCACAATCCACACGTTAGTACTCGTGATAATTTAGGTGAATAATACCTTTATTATAAGTTAGCAAGGGTTGAATAAATCGTAACTTTAAAAAAAAAAATTACCATTCTAATTAATAAAAAATTTCACCTAAAAGTTCTAAACTTTTCAAAAAGATATATTTAAAAAGTTCCAAACTAATTTTTTAAATAATAAATAAATTTTTGTTGTAAAGTAAAAAATACTTCATTTCAAATAAAACATTCAATCCTTAAAACTCTTTAGCTTTAAATTTAATTAAAAAAAATGCAAAAATATGCATAAAAGGACTAAGACCGAGCGGTCATGCCCAAAGAAATAAAGAAATAATTAGGAACAGAGTAAGGATAAAATAAAAACCTAAAAATACATTTTGACAGATTTCAGAGCAAAACAAAGATACTAAAGTAAAGAAAAACAAATATGCAAGTATACATATATTTTGAATGCTTATTCACACTATACAGGTTAAACAGCATGTCTATTCATATTTTAGTATTTACAATGAAATCCTTTATTTTTGAAAATATTTTCAATACGCCCTGGCATCGATTCACACAGTTTCTTGCAATAGTCCGGCGTAATCCCCTTCACCCACACGCGTTTCATCCAGTTGATGAGGTCATCTTCAGAACTTGGGCTATATGCAGCAATCTTCTGCTTCATTACAGTCCAAACATTCTCAATAATATTGAGATCTGGACTGTTACCTGGCCAAGGTTCCAGTAGCGGGATGTTTTCAGAACGCAGCCAGTCCTTAACAGCCTTGGTACCATGACAAGGTGCGCCATCATGCTGGAAATGAATGATGCCATGTATTGGTACAAATGGTGGCAGCTTATCCATCAGTATACTCAAGTAAACAGCACCATTGATCATTGTAGTTTTAGGCATAATCCAAATGCCAACACGACCGCTACCAGAGACTGCTCCCCAAACCATAACTTTTGAAGCCTGTTTGACTGTTGGTATAACGTACGTTGGATTATGCCTCTGATTTGGTGGGCGTCTGACATGTCTACAAAATGAGTAGAATTGCGTAAATGTTGTCTCATCTGAAAACATCAATTGTTTCCACTGGGCTAGTGTCCACTGCCTGTACTTCTGACAAAACGCTATGCGATCGCGAATATTCTTTGGTGAAAGCTTCGGCTTCCGTGCTGGTCGGTAAGATTTCAAGCCTGCATCAAATAATTGTCTGCGTATTGTCCGACTGTTTGGTTTCTTGGATGGTGATCCAGGCAGTTTGCCTCTAATGGCACTTGAGGATGCTCTTAGTGATTTTTTTGCTGCCTTAATTATGGCATTATCCAAACGGTTGCTTGTAACCTTCGGGCGCCCAGCGCGTGAACAGGATTTAACTTTTCAGCTCTAGATTTCTCTTTACAGTAGCTACAACAGTGGAATGTAAAATACCGAGCTTTTTGGCTATCTGTCTTATAGAAATGTTCTCTTTGTACAAAATAACGACCTGAGTTCGCTTTTCAGATGTCAGTTCTTTACCGCGTACCATTTTAACTAGTACTGCTTCAAATAAGGTCTCGGTAATATAAAATGTTCCAAAATATTTCAGTTATATCTGAAAATAAACATGTAAACATCAATTTTAGACTCTAATTGACAATTAGCACAAATTAGTACCAAATTGTAGCACTAAAGTAGCCCAAAAGCAATTCAGAGTAGAATACATTAAAAAATATGCGAAAATCGCATGGTCGCAAACTTTTGTCAATGACTGTATATATATATATATATATATATATATATATATATATATATATATATATATATATATATATATATATATATATATATATATATATATATATATATATATATATATATATATATATATATATATATATATATATATATATATATATATATATATATATATATATATAAATGAATATATGGCCAAAATAAGCTAACCATTAAACGAAGTTAACAAAACTTAATAAAAAAGTAGTTCCAAAAAATAAAAATAAAGAATTATTATTTTGTTGAAAATCCTTTTGCTTTTTAGCATTTATTGATATGATTCAGCATGACATTTACTAATTTCTGTTTAATTGGATCACTATTCAGTAATTTTGTTACGACTTCTTTTAGCTGGTCCAGATCGTTTATTTCGATTCTACAAAGATTGTGGTTTTACCCAAACCACAATTTCTCTATTTAATTGAGATCTGGACTATTGGCAGGCTAAGACATGGTTTTAATGTTGTTTTCCTCAAACAATTGCTTGTAAATTTCAGCAGCATGTAGCATTATCTTGTGGAAAGATTCCCATATATTTGGGGAAAATGTCAAGAGAAGGCATCAAATATTTATCCAATATGACTAAATAACTTAGAGAATCAAGCCTTCCAACAAAAATTTTGAAACAACCAACACCTTCGTAGTTCATGCAGGCCCAGATGCTTATACTATTACTACCATGTTTTGTTCTACACGTAAAACAATTTATGTCCATTTTGTAATCTAGCATTCTTCTCAGCATTACTTATTTTTTTCTTAAATCAACTTTAGCGTTTATTTCATCCCTGAAAAGATTGTTGTGCTACATGTTCATAGACCAAACTCAATGAGCTAAAGTTTTTTCAAGGTTTTTCTTGTTTCTATCTTTTTATCAATAGACGTAGTTTTTCGCAAGCAGCTTGCCACGTGTTATTGTGTTTTTGAAGCTTTTTGTCTTTTTCGAATGAAATCAGTAGATGAAAAACCTCAATTTTTTTCACTATGCGAACAAGTGAACGTTCATTTCTTTTATTTGAATGCTGAGTCTTCCAGGATAAGGAACATTTTTAATTGTATTTTATCTTTAATATCGGCTGATTATTCTGCTAAAAGTGGCATTTTTTGTGTTAGAACGTTATGCAGATTTTCTCATTAAAATGTTTTTTTTATTCATTACTAAGATTTTACAATTTGTTAAATTATCAATAACTTTGATTGTTTTATTGCTTAAATTTATTATCCAATAAATTTGATTGTTTTATTGCTGAAATATTGAAGATAATTAGATACTCATTTTTATATAATACATTTTACGCAAATTTTTATAAAAATTTAAATAAAAGTTCTCCAATAATTATAAATAATTCGAAAATAAGTGCAAAGTTTTAATCAAAGACAAATAAAATATTAAAGGAAGTTTAAAATAAAATTGTTAATTTTGGCCATAATAATTAATTAAAATTATGAGATTAGATAATGAAAAAAAAGATTTCTATGAATATCTATATTTACTTGATAGAAAATAGAATGCTCATCATTATACATTTTTTATATTTGTAAAGAATCAAATAATCATTGATTTAATATCTAACAAAGTCCAACAATTAAAAAAAAACATGCTGGAATCTTTTTAATGGCCAATACTGTATATAAATATACATGTATACATATATATACATACACAAACAAAAAACCAACTACAAAAAATAAAAAGATAATAAAATTATTGGTGTTGAAAAATCCAGTTGAAACTAAGTAATATCCTAATGTTGGTGAAACTCCATCCTTAGGACCATATTATATTCACTAATAATGTTTCGGAGAGCCTGATAAAAAGGGCTAGCATCGCTTGTCAGGGATGCATCCTTGCTATCTTTATCATTGCCTGTAGCCTACATCATATCAGCCATTATTGTAATAAAACGAACCTCACTACAGAATAGACAATCACCGACCCCGCCTTCAAATTTAGGCAACACCGATCAATTTTAGAAAAAATTTGGATACCGAGACAAACATGCACAAAAAGTATATCCAGTTAATCTAACAATAATAAACAGTAAGATAGAGTGCAAAAGAAATCTTTTTGGTGAAAATACACTTTAAGATATAAAAAGTAAAAATATAATAGGTAAGTATCATACCATATTCAATAAGTTAATAAAAAATTTATTTCAAAAGTGGACAGCTTATAAATATAGCTGACAGACGTGAAACTGATAGCAAAACTCCTTTCATGAAAATTAAGATCTTAATTAAAGACATAGCAAGTAAAAAGAAGACTGCTGCTTTGAAAATTTTCCCAACTGATTTTTGATGACGAGAACATTTTCTTCAACTGATGTTTTATATTAAATAAATTTTGGTTGTAAAATAAAAAACAGTTTTATTCAATTAAAACATTCCATCGTTAAAACTCTTTAGCTTCAAATTTATTTATTGCTTGCGTAGCGAACCACCAGTTTATTAAGTTTCCAAAGAAATAAAATAATGCACGCAAAATGGCATTAGTGAAAGAAATTCTTTACCAAAATAAGTCTTCACAATATATCTGAGAAAAAAAGTTTGTGAATTAAAGATTATAACACTTCCTTTATAAAAAATAATAAGACTAAAAGTTTGATAATTAAAGATTCTAACACTTTGCTAATATAAATAACAAAACTTATTGAGCAAAAATTTGAGGGGTCAAAGTACTTTTAAGAACTAGAACAATTTAATTCAGCAGACAGGAAGGCAGACAGCAAACAGTAAGGCAGAGAGCAGACAGCAAGGCTTTAAATAAACGAATTTTGATTAAAATGTTAAATTATAGAGCAATGAAGAGAACTATGAAAAACGCATTTTTAAAACTGTGATAGAAATAAATGAAAAGCATTTTCATAAACAGAAGCAGGAGTGGCTTGGATATTCAATAGTAGACTAACTTGTATGAGGTTGCCATGAGGTTACAGAAAGAGTATGGCCATTTAGTTTAGTAAATGAATAAGACAAAAAGTTCTTTACATTTGTTCGGTTTATAATACATTATAAATATATATTTTATTATAATATATATATATATATATATATATATATATATATATATATATATATATATGTATATATATATATATATATATATATATATATATATATATATATATATATATATATATATATATATATATATATATATATATGCAGGGGCGCACAAAACATATTTTGGTCTGTGAGATAGATAACTTTCAGACATGGAGCAAACTCCAAACAAAAATATGTTTATACTTATGTCAAATAAGAATGCTTTGGAAAAAATTGCGATAATCGGAGTTTGGGAAAAAAAAGCCCCAAAGTTTTGGTCCCCCCTGTCCCAAACGTGAGAGCAACAAGTTGATGAAATATTTTTTGTGCTATTTTCAACTAGACTTATATTCGTTGATATATATATAAATATATATATATATATATATATATATATATATATATATATATATATATATATATATATATATATATATATATATATATATATTTATATATATACCTGTTGCAACATTGAAAAAGCAAATAGGCAATGCCAAATAAATAACATACAGTAAATTTAATATAAATAAGACAATAATTTTTTGAATTATCTTTATGATTATAACCTCTTTATCATATTAAATAAGTGCATTCACATTTAAATGAAAGATTTACCTGAAAGATATAATTCTATTTGTAAACATTTTGTTTCCTGCGGAAAATTTAAAATTGTTTAAAAAATAATAGTTTGCTTTAAATTGATCTTTTTTTCGATTGATTTCAAACCACGGTTTAAACCATTAGTTTATACCATTTTGTTTAAACGTATCAACCCTGCATCTGATCAATATATTCTTTTTCGGCAAATACTATAAAATTAGGAATATTGCATGCTAGCATATAAGTACATAGTTATCGTATAGATTCTATTATTCATATATATCAAAATTATGTATGCATTAAAGCTTCTACTACATATCCTTATATATTCATTATGGTATGGTAATTTTATACCGCTTTGACGGTTTCAAGTCATGCCTTTTAAGGGAAAATTTTTAACATTGACATTAAGGTATTTTAACACCTCTGCAAAGGCGTAAAAGGGCAAAACTAACTGTAAAGAAGTTTGTATTCTTGCCTTTCCAGTTATTCTATGAATAATATTTATCTCTCTAACTATCCTCTGGTTAATAATCTAGAACTGGGGCCCTCTCTAGATTAAATCATTTTATTTATCTTCTTCTCAAGAACACCTGTTTTGAAAATAAGTGTATTTTTATTAGTGCAAGAAATCAAAGTAAAGATGTTCTGTCTGATTCCATGCTCCATAGACCTTAGTTTACTAAGTATTATATTTTATCTAAGTCCTTATATATATTATGTATTAATACGCATAATATGTATAAGGAAAATCTTTAACAGTGTCATTAAGGTTTGTTTAATATTCCATCTCAAATCTATAGGTTTAATCTTATCACCTTTGTGAAGGCATTAAATGACAGAACCACGACATTTTATAATTACAGGCCTTGACATCGCGCAAAACGCAGTAAAAACTGAAGGCCGATTAAACTTTTACTTTTACTTACACTGATATGTTTTATATAAGGTAGCGTGGTATTTAGTACTTTCTAATAAAAATCTATAATAAAGACAGAAATATAAAAGGAAAACCAAAAGAAACCAAACTGTATTTAACGTATTTCAAATTTCCTTAAGAATAAAAATGTAATATTAAATAGTATCAATAACAAGCAGAACCATAACATTGTGTATATCTATATATAAGAAAGATATCTTTTTTCTTTTCTATTTTTTTGCTTACAGAAACATAACTAAAAATAAGGTAATAATGAAAATCACCTACAATAAAAAACACCAACAAAAATTGATTCATGCAAAAAAAATGTTTTGTCAATATATCTCAACAGAGTAAATATTTACAAATCCAAACATTGAAAGACCTAAAGGTTAAAAAGGAAATAAAAAACATAACAAATAAATAGCATATTAAATTATAAAACTAATTTGCACATAAGTTATAATAGCTTTAGTGTTTTCGTTTAAGATTTTTTGCAACGGTTGGAAGTTTTAATTAATGCGTAATTCTTGAGCAAAATACTAGAATATATTCTGCATTGTTTTTTTGTGATTTTAAATTTATATTTAGCTGCAATGAACTGAAACTGAGTAACGCAAAAATTTTTCTGCATAAAGGGCCAGTAGCACCTTTAAAAAATAAAAACCATGATATTGACCATTGGACAAAAGTATCAGAAAAATTTCAAGTCCGCCTCTGTTCAAGCTATTCAGATAACTTCTTAGTTTATAATAATTATTGGTAGTGTCATCATATATTTTTATTTCGCTTTTTTTCACATAGCCAGCTATGTAAACTGTTACCACTAATGTAGATTTTTTAATTGAGCTTTCATGATCATGCATATTATCTAGCAGTTCTTTTTCTGTAATTTGATTACAGGTAAAGATGAATTATTATAAGTTGTGCCATTATGGTACGCTACAAATGAATAACAATCGAAAGTTTCTAAAACAAATAATGGAACACCAAGTTTGTACATTTTTTGATTGTATGTGTAAACTTTTTTATTAAGCTGAAAAATAACACCATTATTATCACTTAACAAAGATTTAATATCGTTAAATATAAGTTTATCCTCTTTTAGAAAATCATTTACCTCATCTAGTAAAATGTTTTGAAAACCGTTTGAAGTTACAGTTTTTCTAACTTTACTTGCTGATGTGGGTAAACAACTAGGCGAAATATTTTTAAAAACAGATGGTGGGCTTAAAGGCTGCTGCTTTCCATATTTGCTTTCAAAAGGTGCATCATCTGGCCGATGCAGTCGGCATACTGCTTTATGGTGTAAAACAATAAAACTATTTCTTGGGATAGCATCACTTTATTTTTTTCTTTTCACTGAGTTCTTTGGTATTTTATAAATTGATTTTTTTGTTGTAGTTGAGTGATAGTTTGACTTGCAATGTGGTACACAGAATTTTAAAGGCATTTTAGTTATTTAAAATATCTTATCGTTAGTTTGACAATATTATAACCTTACAATGTTAACGTCTTGAACCTTACAACGTTAACGTCTCTAAGTTTCGCTTTCTAACTTATAAACCAATCAAATTAAACAAAAATTTATCGTTGCGCGATGACTAAGCCTGTTATTACATAAGGCCGTAGGCTGAACTAATTGTAAAGAAGTTTTTATTTCGCCTTTCTTACAATTCTCTGAACTATATTTACCTCTCCAATTATCCTCTGAATATTATTCTAGGACTGGGACTAGGTTTTTTATTATTTTTTGTATTGGAATTACTTTTGGAATTACTTTGACTACCTTAAAACTACTGGAAAAAAGCGATTTTTTAAATGTTTATTCTTTATATTGCATGGTGGTTCAGAGATTAAGTCGAGGTATCATCTTTAGAAAAAATGTTGTTTGACTATGGAGCCCAAGACTTTAAAAAATTATTAAGAGTACCTTTTATGAAAGTGTTACCTCTATTTCAGACTTCCTTTTTTTACAGTGCGAGTATATAAATACCCGTGGTATGAAGAGGTTTTTACTTCGATAGACACTTTTTTTAAATCATTTTGTTATATACTTTTTAATCAATTTAATACGTTATTTACTGTTAAATATAATTATATTATTTTGTTTTATTATTATTCACTTTTTATATTTATAAAAAGTAGATATTTTGTATTAGCTTTTTGGTCATGAGTTTATAGTAAAACACTCACTTGAAGTTTTTTCAATTATTTTAATTCTAATATTTTTTGAAAATATTATTATTTTTTATTTAGATAGTGAGGAAGAACTTTGATTAAGAGTTAAATGAAAACGTAAAGAAACCGCAAAAATGTTCTTACTTTAGATTTTTATGATTTTGATTGTTGTAACTTTTTAATGAATAATTTATTTTTTATTTTTTTATGTCATTTCTTTTAAACATCAAGTGAATATTGATTTATTAAAAAGATGGTAATATTTAGTTAGTTATGATGATTTTTTAAATTATATCATTAAATTAAGGATATGTAAATTATTTAACATTTGAAAAGTTATTTTTGTTTGTCAACGCTCACTTGTGTTATGAAGGACAAGTATTTATGCCGTTTATAATTTTAAACAATTCTTATAAAAAAGATTCTTTTCAGGAGGTATGGCACCCAGACGGTTTGCAATCTCTGCTTGTCAACTGAAGTGCAATTTTGTCAACTGAAGTGCAAATTTATCTTAAAAAAACTATTTTATGTTTCGCATTATCCCTAACTTCAATGTGATCTTTGTCATTATAGTGGTTTATTTAGAACTGCTCATATTGCTGCTTAAAAGATCATGCCCGATTATAGAGGTAGAGGCGGTGGTGTTTTTTTTGTTTGTTTGTTTATTTTTTTGTTTACTTCGCCGTTCAATAACATTTACAATTTAAAATTTTATAAATAAAAACACTTGCAGGGCAAATAGAAGACATTATTTTGTTTTATCACCGAGCCATAATCGTACGTATTTACAATAACCGTATTATATATTTTACACTTTACGGAATATTTTTTGAAAAATATGAAAATAAATAACAAATTGTAATAAAGTAATAATTAAATAAGAAACGAAAAATAAAAAATAAAAAAGCACTTAATTTGCAACACCGTAATATTTATGTATATTTTAAAACCAATTTGTATAAAAGTAAAGTAAATAACAATTCATTAATAGTTAAAAACAAAAACAAAAAAATATTTAAGAACTCAGATTATATTTCAACAGTAACTTTAGATATTATAGGAAACACCATACCTGAATAAAGAAAAAAAAAAGGTCATAAATTCTGAAACATATTTTATATAATTGAATTTTAGGTTAAAAGAAGTATGTTAAATCGGATAAGCTATATTCCATAAGTAATAACACCTGTTTTGATTCATTTTTAAACTGTTGTGTACTAACTTTTTTCGTATTTGCAATATTAGGAAACTTTTTCCACAAATAAGGTCCACAATATTGAATTAAATATGTAATTTGTTTTTGAATTAAATTTAGAGGCAACGTAGTTAATTTCTCAAAATTTTGTCGGATATTTTGCACTTTTTTCAAAATAGGATTAAAGTATTTTAGGAAACAGTCCCATTATTATTTTATTTATGAACATTAAAACTTGGTGTAAGTTGATTTAAGGGTTTTGTTGCCGATATGTTTACGTCTTGAGGATGTGCTAATTAATCTTAATGATGTACTAGGTGATCCAAGAGCGTTGGCTGATGCGGGAAATCGCTTTGGCCGCTGTCGCCTAATGTAATTGAACAAGGGTCTGTGATCACGGTTTGATTTATTAAAATAATACTAAATATGATAGTTTGTTACTTCCACTGACCAACTCAACTTTTCTTGTAATGACATTAACAGAAAAGTTACATATTTTTTCAGTATTCTCTACTTCGGTTATGTTCTTTGTTATTATATTATTTTGTATTAATCTGGACCTTGTGGCTGCCTTTATAATCATGGTCCGTTATGTGAGTTGCGGCGATGGGGTTTTGTCCTCACTGCTGACACCCCATATCGGGAATGTTTATATCCCGATATGGGGTGTCATCAGTGAGGCTTAGCTACTGATATGCTAATAACTTGAAGGTGTACTAGTTAAATCTTAGTGATGTACTAGGTATTTCTACAGCGTTTGTTACAAGCAGTTGGTTGTATTTATTTTCTCTCCTCCTTATAACTATTTCGAATTAATAACACTTTTGCGAAATATTTTCCGAAACTTTCTGTTTACCTTTTAATACGCATTCTTTAAACACTATATCATCAACCAATCACTTTACACTTTTATCTACCAATTGATTTGAATTTTCATTTACCAATCACATATGAGGCGCCTCACAGGAAAAGGTACCATGTCGTAGTTTCTAATTACAGAGATATTTGACATAATAGTTAGTCAGGTCAAAAAATTTAAAAACGAGATTATTGTTTTTTTTTATTATATTACGATATATATTTGTTGTTTTTTTGTGAAAAAACTTGTTTGGTAGTTGCTTAAAAGGATTTTTTTTAAATGTGGAAAAGGTACCAACTCTTTATCAGAACTGTTTTGATAATGTTCTCTCCTGTAGAAGTAAAGAACTCCTTGTTAAATATTTTTTTATGCTGTATTATCAACGTTTAAGCGTGCCAGTATATAATACTTTTTATTTTTGACCAATAATTGTTGAAAATCCTAAAAAGGTATTGAAAATTTAACTTATTTTTATGTTATTTATTACCCCTTTAAACCGAGTATGGTGACCAAATATTTTATTAAAATTTTTTTTATGTTTTTAATCGTAGTACCAACAATAATTGATTGATAAAACAATTATTAGATTAAATAAAGAAGTAATTTTAAATATCCTTTAAAATAAAATAATAAACTTTATGTTTAATTTTAATGACTCGAATAATATTGATGGTTTTTAGTTATTATGAATCGTGAATCCAGTACTTCTAAAAATGCTAATATAGCAAAGTTTTTGAATAGTTGTGGAACTGATGGTTTAGATCTATCAGAACTCAACGATGCCCTGCACGATTTCTTTGAATATAGAGATCGTGAAAATGATTTCGATGATGATTTTTTAACGTTTGATTCATCTGATAACCAAGCATCTACCGACAATTAAGCGGCGATAGATAAGAATCAACCTTTAACCTTGACTTTGCAAGATGAACCAATGAGTGAGAATGCACCTTTGTCTTCAACTTCACAGGATGAACTGACTATCCAAAATGACATTGTTGTTCTTGATAACACCATTAAGACAATAGTTGCTCTCCATTCACTTTACTCACAGTTATTTGAAAATGAAGATGAGGAAAAAATACAAAAATTTATAAAATCTGGTTATGGATGTAATCAAGGAGTAAAAAATAAAAACTGTATGCCGCGCTTCTCACATTCAGAAATACGCGAATATAGACGACAATGTTTTGAGATTGATAGGATGTTTGAACATGAAAACAAACTGAATGACAATATTGTTGCCCAGTTAAGTGCTCTTCTTCACACGGTTGAAAGGCTAATGTGTTGTAATCGTTATGAAGATCAAAATGAACTTCGATCAAAAACACTGATGGATTATCGGTTTCACTGATACAAAATATGTTCAAAAACATTCCTGTTTTTGCATAGGATCGGTCGTTAACGTCTCCGTCTTCTACGCAGGCGAGCCATTAAGTTTGAAATTGCTCCTCGAAGACATGGCAATACTGGACGGCAACCCAAAAATACTTGTACGAAAGTTGATGCCACAGCACACAGTGGGCCAGTAGGTAAACAAAATGGGAAAAATTTTAGTTGTCTAATCTTGAAAACCTATTTAATTTTAGTATCTACATATATTAGAAGAAATCTATTGATAATTTATTTATATTGAATCCCTTAGTTACCAGGACTCTAAGCATTTGAATATTGAGATAAAACAAAAAAATTATAAATAAGTAATTAACGGTGACATCAACGTTTTGTTATATTTCAATTACATCTACGTTTTTGAAACAAAAAATTAGTACATGTTATTCTAGAGTATTTAGAGATAAGAAAAACCAATGTGTGAAATAAATTTGTCATAGCATGTTATCTCAGTTATACTTTGAAAATCACAGATAAAAAAAAAAATTTCTTAAGAAACTTATTTTTTGCCGCACAATAACTAATAATTACCACAATTTGCCATGTGTTGTCTTATATTTATTTGAGCTATATGATGCTTCAATCGAATTTTAATTGATTGCTCGTCCCCTTAAATCTTCGTTCAGATTTTATGTATGTTTTAACTTGGTTGCTATGGTACTAAATTTTGCATAGCAACAACTCATTTTTACATTAACGTTGTTTTAACAGTATTTTACTTGCGCTAAATACACAATATTGGGGGTATGTATTAAAATGAGATTCAGAATTCTTATGAGGTTAACTTTTTTTGGTTACTATGGATTCCTTACTTTGCATAACATAGCAACAACATATTTTCAGTAGTTGTTAGTAATTTAATTACTAACACTGACAGTAATTTAATTACTTTTAATTTTAATTACTAACACTAGTAGTAACTTAATTATTAACAAGTATTAGTAGTCTAGGCGGCATATATATTATAACATTTTACTTTTAAATACAAAATACTTGTTACAATAATTATTTAGATATGGTTTTGTTAAACTTAGACATTCATAATTTTCTCCAAAAAAATCACAGTATTTCAAAACAAAATATTACTGAAGATATATTAAAATTTATTCAGCCAAAATTTGCTGATTTTAAAGACGTTGATTTTAGACATGCTGTTCAACGATTTGTTTACTTGTATAAAAAAAAGTGGAAATCTGCAAACTATACTGTGAAAAATTTTGAAAAAAAGTTTGTGAACTGGCTTAATGAATATTTAATTGTTAGAAAAAAAGACAATGAACCAACTGCAAGTAGACGTGGTCGAAAACCAGTTGCATTTGATAATAGTTCTAATAAAACTAAAAAACGGCGTGTATCTTGTTTAATTGAATCTCATTCATCCAATGAATTATTTTTTGCTGTTAATAAAAAATTTAGAGATGAATCTGTTGTTATTGCTGCCAAGAATGTTTTAAATATATCAAATACAGATAAAGCAACTAAATATTCAGCAGACGAAGCACTGGCTTTAATAATTGATGCAAGTCTGACAAAAGCTTCCTATCAATTGATTAGAAGCGGAGCCTTGGAGAAAGAATATAACATCTACCCCGCTTACAATGATGTCAGAGATGCAAAATTGAAATGTTATCCTGCAAACATAACAGTGGAGGACTATTCAGCTTCAGTTCCTTTAAAAGATTTAATGACTCATACTTTGCAAAGAATCTGTGCAGTTCAGGAACCTGTGCTAAGGCACTTGATATTGAACGACAAAGCAATAAAAACAATGACACTAACGTGTAAGGCTGGTTTTGATGGTGCTACTGGCCAAAGCATTTATAAACAAGTTTTATCAGAACCCGACATTAACAGAGATTTAAAGCGTGAAAAATCATTATTTATTACTTGTCTTGTCCCATTGGATTTGACTGGATTTAACAACAGCAACGAAAAGATGCCTATTTGGAGAAATCAAAAGTCGTCCTCCACAGCCTATTGTAGACCCATAAGATTTGCATACAAAATGGAATCCAAGGAATCTGTGATTGAAGAAGATCAGTACAGTATTGAAGTGAATTGTATTATTGAACTTACAATGATTGATGGGAAGGTTCAAACAATATTATCTGAAAAAAATAACTCATACCAATGCTGTTCA
Organism: Hydra vulgaris; assembly: GCF_038396675.1. NCBI lineage: Eukaryota > Metazoa > Cnidaria > Hydrozoa > Anthoathecata > Hydridae > Hydra > Hydra vulgaris. The sequence continues at coordinate 13,367,941 of NC_088921.1, read as the reverse complement.
GTGTGTGGTGTCTCTCCAAAAAATATGAATAGTCTTGATATCCTTAATATAGATTATACTAACAGAGAGTTCAAATATGGTCTTTCCAGTCTTCATGCATGGATTCGATTTTTTGAGATGTTATTGCACATTGCATATAAAAAAGAAACAAGAAAGTGGCAAGCAAGATCTAAAGAACACAAAGAAAAGGCATCTGTAGCTAAACAAAAGATTCAGACTGATTTTATGAACAAAATGGGACTTGTTGTTGATTTCCCTAAAAGTGGTGGTTCTGGAACAAGTAATGATGGCAATACCTCAAGGCGTGCTTTTGCAGCATATGAACAAACCGCTGGAATTCTGGGTATTGACCAAAACCTTATATTCAGATTTTACATGATCTTGGTAACGCTCTCTTCAGGATATGAAATAGACTGCTTAAAGTTCAAGGATTATTGTTTTGACACCTTTAGACTATATGTGTCCCTTTATCCATGGTATTACATGGCTCAATCAGTTCACAAAGTATTGATACATGGACATGACATAATTAAAAGCCTTACATTACCCATCGGACTTATGTCAGAGGAAGCTCAAGAGGCTAGAAATAAAGACTTTAAATCTTATCGCGAAAATTTCAGCCGAAAAACATCCAGAAAAGCAACAAATACTGATCTTATCAATAGACTCCTAGTTTCCAGTGATCCTGTTATTTCATCATTGCGTAAATCAACATCACACCAAACAAATCATAAAGCATTTCCTTCAGATGTTTTACAATTACTTAAACAATCTTCAAACGATATTATTGTTTTATAATTTTTTGATGTAATTTAAAATTGATAACGTTTTCTTGCACTATTTTTTGCTTTTATTATTCCTAAAACATTATTTACCTAAATACTCAATTTTTATTCAATATAGGTGGGTCAAAAATCCGATAAGATATTCAAATATCAATTTACCACTTTGTAACTAAGGAAAGTATTCGGTAACTAAGCGATATAAGTATCCATAACAACTAAATTTAAAAAATTATCACTTTTGTAAGAAAAGTGATCTCATATTGGTACTCATGCCAAATTTAGTGAATATAGCACTTATAAAATATCTGCAGATAACAAAAGTAGGTTGTTGCTAAGCAAAATAAAGGTATCCATAGCAACGAAATAAAAAAATATTACCTTCATAAAAAGCGCAGACATCATATTAGTACTCATACTAATTTTAGTGAATATAGCTCTAATATTAAATTAGTTATGAATTTTGTCCAGTAAAAGTGCATTCTGGCCCACTGTGCAGCAGTTGTTCAATTTATAATGAATTATGCTGAAAACAATGCACTAGTTTAACCCGGAAAAACTCGAGGAATAAGAGATTATCAGATGATGCTTATTCCGTCTTTTTTTTCATCTGGCATTTCATTCATTTGGCATCTAAAAAACGTATTTTACACCGAAAATACAAAAGGAATTTTAATTTAAATACTTTTATCAAATACAAGAATTGCTCACATCTATACAATGCCGAAACAATAAAATACGCTATTAATAAGGAGAAAGATATTGTTAATAAAGAAAATTTTATCAAATTTTACTCTTTTATCAATTCAAAATTCAAGCGTCACCATTCTGTTGCACCACTTGCAAGTTCTGATGGTTCCCTTTGTTTAGACGATTGTAAAAAAACGCGTATTTTGAACAACATGTTTTACCTCTGTCTTCATCAACAACGGTATCTGAGAACGGTGTTTGTCCACCATTAGAATTTCCATCCCATCAAAACTTTTTGAGTAACGCAGAGCCGTAACCGTCGGGAGGGAGGGGGGGCAAAGCCCCCCCCCCCCCCCAATTTTTTTTTAAAAAGCATTTTTTTTCAATCGAAGAAACCCCAGGCCCCCCCTCCCCAATATCAAAATTGTGGTTACGGCTCTGTAACGTATTATTTCCATACGATTCTGTGGTTTCATTACTACAAAAACTCCCAGCAAAGTTTTTCAAATCTCCGAATGGTTACCTTCCAATATTTTTAAAATCAATTAAAGCTACCATTACTATTCATCTTTCTATTTTGTTCGAAATTCTGGAGGGGAGGGGGTGTCAAAAAGGGGAAAAAATAAATGAATTCACAACTCGGATCCAGAGCCAACAACTATTCTGTGACTAACAGTAACACATAGGAGACAAAGAAAAGCATTCATTAAAAATATAAATCCGCATGTGAAGTGTCTGGAATACATTCGCTGCAAATTATTACTTTCTCGAAGATTTGGAGAATGACCTTGCCTTTTATTGTTATCCAACGTCCGCGCTCGGACTTATGCAGTGTGTGTCAGGATAACTCTTTGAAAATGTCTGAAATGGTTGATCTAGATGTAGAAGTCAAACGAGAGCGTATAAGTGAGATAGTAAAACATCCAAAGTTAGTTGATAAAGAGCGTTCCGTTTATCATGATTGTAGCAAGCTGGCGAAAAAAAATGAAATTTCACACATTTCTTTTGACTATGCACAGCAAATCTTTCTACCAAGCTTACCAGATCAACCTGGACCTATCTATTTTTTCACTCCGTTTAAAGTTAGGATTTTTGGTATTGCAAATGAACCGGCCTGTGTTCAGCACAATTATGTGATACCTGAAAACATGTTAACCGGAAAAGGTGCAAACTGTACTTTGAGTATGATTCATCACTACCTTGCTGAACATAAATGTTCTATCAAAGATACCCTGTATTGTCATGCTGACAACTGCGTAGGGCAAAATAAAAACAACATTGTAATACAGTATTTCTCTTAGAGAGTAGCTTTTGGGTTAAACCAAAAAATAATTATTATGTTTTTGCTTGTCGGTCACACGAAATTCTCTCCAGATGCAAGATTTAGGATTCTTAAATCCAAGTTTCGGCGAAGTGAAGTAGCTTCGGTCAAAAGGTTTGATGCATGCATAGAAGCTAATACTCCAATTTCAAAATTGAATAAATCAGTCATCGTCGGTGACGAGAATGGTTCAGTTTTTGTTCCAACATATGATTGGCAAGAACAGCTTTTCCCTAATTTTAGAACGATTCCTAAAAGCAAGCAATGGCACTCTTTCACAATTTACTTTGATAAACCTGGAGTAATTACTTGTAAGATTGATTCAGACAGTGCGAATCAATCTTACGAATATGGCAACATCAACTCATCTCAAAAATTACGACGTCACAAATAATACAACCTAAACTTCTCTCACCAGAAAGACAATGGTATCTCTACGATAGCATCCGAGTTTTTGTCCCAGAACGCAGGAAAGATTTAATTTGTCCAAAGCCACAAGTTGACAGGATAACGTTTGCCCTGGTTTTTTATTTTTTAACCTACCATTATTACGAGAATTAAAATTAGGATATATTTGACTTAATGTTAGGCTTTGAACAATGAAAACATCACTAATTATCTTAAATTATTTTTTATTCCTAGGTAAGAGCATCAAATGTTCTCAAAACAGTTCAAGAAACGGTTAGCAATCTAGATTTTTTGATGGGTTTGCCTCCGGTTAAAAGAAAGTCGTCCACATGTCTTACTGCAAACAAGTTAGACATTAATAAAATGCTAAAAACAGTTCGAGTTTGCCCCAAACGAAAAGCAGATACAAAACTTTGTATTTATTTAAGAGTTGGTACCTTTTTGATTTTTCAGTTATGTTTCTATTTTTTTAATTTTAAAGAGTTACTGAAATTTATTTGATGTGAAAATTTGTACCCGTAATCTAAACTGTATTATGCATTTAAAAACAGAAAAATAACCACTAACTTCTTCATCAAACTGAATTTATAACATTTTTAAAACATGCGAACTTTCAACTTTAGTTTTCTCAAAAATGCTATTCCGGTCGTTGTCCCGCACAGACAGCTAGTGATACCTTATATAAAAAAATAATCCAAGATTTTGTAAAGTGTATATCTTATTCAACATATACAATCAATTTTGAAAATAGAACTGTTTTTACTATTTCTTTAAAACATTTTTGACATGAAAATTTTTAAGCTAGCAAAGTAATTATTAATATTGTTGTTATTATCGTTATTATTAGTGTTAGCATTTAAGTTATTAAGAACCTAAACTTTCGTTTATTAGCATTTTTATTCATAATTTCATTTTTTCATAAATGTTCGCTTAAAGTTAATTTTTTACTCATTACTTTTTGAATAGAAAACTCTTATTGTTTGCAATTATATAGCAAATTTATTATAAGAAAACAATACGAAATATTGTGCTTTGTTTTTGTTACTTAACTTTGTTATAATAAACTTTGTAGAAATTAAGAGAAAAGATAAAATCGTTTTTTTGTTGTTGTTGTGGCTTTCTATCAAAGACGGAAACGTTTGTTTTTAACGCACTTAATTTTTATATATACTTATATATACTTATTCAATAAACCGAAAATTATTGTTACGTGAAAAAAAAAATCTTGTTATTAAGTATAGCACAAATATAAAACAAAACAAAAACAAAAAACAAACTGGCTTTTAAATTTTTATTAGCAGCTTCGATTACATTAAAACGCATTTTGAAACATTGCGTTTTAATGTTTTTGAAACTGCTATAAAGCTAATAACTGGTTAGTTTGCTATTTAAATTATAAAGCTAAAAAGCACTTTTTAAAATCTTGACAAAAAGTATTTTTTTATATTTCAAAACTGCGCATTTTTCTACGCTTCGAAGTCTTTTTTGAAACCTTCTCTCCTTACTTCTTTGGCTGTTCTATTGTCTTGTTTATTTTCTTGTCTATTCTCAAAGTCTTTGTATATATATAGTCCAGTTCCACATATACAGAGTACATTGCATAACTTTACGGCGTAGGTATGCCCAGATAGGTTATTTAAATGCATGCATAGTATGCATTTATTTAATTAACCTAAAAAGCACATATATAAAATTCGTTAAAATAACATATACGCACATATATACATAGAGGGTTGGGATTAAAAGTTATTTTAATATAATTTTATCAAATTGAAAAAGTTCAACAAAAAAATGTAATGGTAAAAATAAAATTCCTTCACAATAATAATCAAAGTGATGAAAATTTGGAGATGGGGGGAATTGAACCTGTCATTTCGAAAAGGACTTAAGTCCAAAACTTTTAGCAGTTAGTTAATAAGTTTGAATTAAAAATTTCTGTATGATTTATGTTTTTTTTATAAAAAATAAAAAATACATAAGTTATATACGTTCTTTATTTATCTACTTCTATGTTTAATTTCTTTAGCAACCTAGACATTATTTTAATAAAAATCATACTTTAGTTGTTTTTGAAAAGTTTTAGTAAATGGACTTGTGCCCTTTTCGAAATGACAGGTTCAATTGGAGTATGGCATATTTTTTGTATCAACATTTTCTATCCCCACCCCACTAAATATTTAGTAAGTCCGTAACTAAATACTTAAAGACTAAAGAATTTTTAAAAAGTTTCGACATTTTGTAGAAGAAACTGGAAATAATTTCAATAAAATTTGCTTATAAGCAAGTTATATATTTAAAAAAAACTTTAATTCTGATATCAGGGCCGACAAAGCCAGGTGTGCGTGCCCTCGAATTTTTTCCTAGACGACTTTTTTCCTAGATGACTTTTTTTATTATTTTTTTTAGTTTCTAGATATATAGGACATTTCTTTAGAGGCTGACAATTGTCAATAATTTTTTTGTAGTCTAAAATATTATTATTTTTATTGCTTTTTTCAAGTTAGCAATTTTCGGTTGTTTTGTTTAACAAAATTTATCTAATATTCATTTTTTAGTTTTACTACCATTTTCTAATTCAGTTAAAGAAAATATGAACTTTGATATTTTATATAGTGTATTTTTTTGATAAAACAAAATTTTTTTTTTAGATGGTAAAGCCAAATACATGTAAAACTAAATGTAAATTTGTGATACTTTGAGTTAAAAATATTTCAATAAATTACTCTGAGAATCAATTTGAAGAAAAATTTTTCTTGAATTTGATTTCGGGGCCTATTTTGATTAAAATTGATGAGCTGAATCCAAAACTGAAACCTTTTTTTTCTAAGAAGTCAATTTTTTTCTCAACCCCTTGCGCTTTAGTTAAACAAATTTCACCGTAAAAGAGTTACCTGCTGATTACGATTGGTTTGTCTGCCCTACAATCTACGAAAGTAGTTTTATGGGCTACAAGCTATTTTTTGAATGAACTTTTAATTTTGTTAAAAGTTTTTGTTGTTTTCAAAACATGTGAGTTTTACATTTAAATGTTCCTGACGAATCTTGGTGATCAAGACAAGGCTTGAGCCTCTCACAAAGTGTACAAGTAGTGTGTCAAATGTTTACTTATGTCGACTGAGGGAACACAATAAAAGTTAGCATTAAGGAGTCCAAAGGTTTGGTGTGAAGAAAAAGATCATTCAATAGACTAATACTTTTGTCTAATAAAAGGCTTTAACTAAAAAATTGAAAGGAAAATAGTTTATCCTAATTTACCATTAGTTTTAAGACCAACGTGTCATTCAAATGAAATTCCAGTGCAAGTATTTAAACAACAATCTTCTCTAGAAGAAATTAGTGAAGTTCAAGAAGACAGTGACAGGAATGATGCAGATTTTGAATATCACAATTCAGCTTAAGAGATTGAGGAACTGGAAATGGACTGCCTCCTTGTACTTGTTTGAGACGAATTGTTCCATGTTAGATGCTTTAGATGAAAAAATGACTGACACTAGTACTGTTTTAGCAGCAAGTCTGTCCTTTGATGTGACTTCAACCAAGTTCTTGTGTAGAGTACTCTTTGTACATACATGAGCAAAACCACGACCAATGACTGAAAAGCATTTTCCACATCTTTTTTCTACAGTATTTTGAGCTTTTGTAACCTTGGCTGGTCCTGTGTTGGATGAGTTTTTAAAAAAAGTAGGCTTAGTTTTTCCAGATAGTCTTGCAGTTGAGCAAATCTAGCAATCACAGGTTGAAGTTCTGGTCAGTATTTTTAGACTGATTGAATTAAAGTTGAGAAGTTATGACAAGGTGACCTTCTGACCTTCATCACATCTTATAAGTGATGATCTACAGGCCTCACATCACTAAGAGGGACTCTTGGGTCTTGAAAATCAATCTGTTTCTGTAAAATAACCTGTGATCTGTGTTTCATATTGTCAGTCAGTGCTCTGGAAGCCTTTTTGAAACAAAAAAAGCAGATAAATTTTTAGTTTTCTTCATGAGACTTTGGCCTATTAGACATTTCGTCATGAAAAGCTATGTTTTTTGTTTTAAACAAACACATATCTAAAAAACACAAATGTAAACAAACATACACATGTCTTTTCCCAGAATTTTACGCGACTATTTGGTTTGTGTTGCGCTACAAAACTCCGAAGGCTTTGTTCGCTTAACTGCAGAAAAAAAATTTAAAAAGATTTTTTGTTTCATTTGTTGACAATGAATTTAATTGCATTGTTTTTTATGTATGTAGAGTTACTTTGACTTAATACAGAAATTTTTTTTAATACAACTGATTTTATTTTCTTTGAACCTTTTCATTTATAGCATAAACTTTAAATGCAATTTTATCTCTCGGACGCCAATCAGTGGTTTTGAGTTTAATATTTTTTTGATCCTCTTGGTACATACTATCATCCCTCAAGAGGGTTTCTCTGGGTCAGAAGGTTTGGGTGGGAAGCCTTTTTTTGGAACTGTGACATCTGAAAAATGTTCAGTTTTTTTATTTTTTCGAGGTATTTTAAGTAATACATCATCATTTTTTTTTTTTTTTTACTGATCTTTCAATAAAAAAATCTGAACATTTTTTCTTTTTGTTTATGGTTAAGCATGGTTTAATATAATTACACGGCCGGATTTGTAGGTTTTTATGGCAAAAAACTTGGAAGGTAATTTTTTGAAAAAAATTGCCGGACTTTTTATACAATAAGCTTAAATAATAAAAAAACAAAATAAATAAAAACAAAGAGAGAAAATTTTCCCTACCTGGATAATTTTTTTAAGTGTCAAAAAATGTTAAAATAACTTTTTTTTCTTTAAAAAGATTCCTTATTTAAAAGTAATTTAAATATTAATAAAGTCACAATTGATGTTTTAATATAAATTTTGCTAAAACAACAACAATAAATAGATAGCTAATTAAAATGATTTCTTTTTGTTCTTTTAGATTTAAAAGCGACTATGCCATTGATAATGATTTGCTTATTGGAAAAGTATATATATATATATATATATATATATATATATATATATATATATATATATATATATATATATATATATATATATATATATATATATATATATATTTATCTAATAATATTGAAAATGATGATCACACATTAAAATTGTTTCACTTTCGAAATCAGGGAGGTTTCTTGCAACATTTCTGATGTTACTAGCATTTAAAAATAAATTTTCTTAAGACAAATCTAGTTTATCAAAGCTATTTATATTATAGATTTGTCTTAAGGTAGTACCAGGGTAAAAAATGTTTTTGGTAAAATTTTGAAAAATACTAAAATGAATGTTTTGAATTCTTAAATCTACCTATTTCAATATGCGTTTTGCAAAAAGTCGAAAATCTTTTTAATTTTATTTAAATCTGCCCTTTTTTAAAGACCTTAGCAACGACCTTTGAAACGCTTTTTTTCGCCACTATCTCCAAACCAAAAAAGCAATTGACTTCAAATTTTTGCTAAACAATGCTCAAGACGTTTGACTTCTCCTTAAATATTATATTAAGCTGTAGGCTGTACGTTTATGTTTAAGTTTATGTTACCATATAATTACAATATATTACTTTTTAAAACTTGTTTCAGCTTTTTTGCAACTTTTTTTCTCTCGCTAAATCCTAATTTTTCAGAAAAAATAACTTTTCATAGAAAATAGATAATGGGCTGAAAATTTGCAGGTTTAAAGATGAACATATTAGGAAGGTTGTCTATGAATCAAAATTTTTTAATTTTTTTTTTAAACTTATTTTTATCATGTTTCAGTCCCAAACTGCCTTAATTTTTATATCTTAAAGTTTGAATGTCAACCTGGTAAAATTGAAAAAGTTTTAAAAAATTCTGTTTCATAGACAACATTCTAAATACATTAAAGAATTCATGTTCAAATTTTCAAACAGTTTTGACAATCTTTAAGTTAGTTATATTAGATAAGAGAATAGGCAGTTTTGGGGGTAAAATAACACTAATTATTTGCATAAATAATGACGTCATCACTAAAACAGTTTTTTTTGTTCTGTTTTATATTTTTTTGTTCATTAATAGAAAAGAGTTAAAGTTTATTGATAGTTTTCAATTTTTTGTTAAAAAAGTTGCCTTTACCCTTAAGAAAATTTATTTTTTATCATTCTTTACAATTGCATAACCAAGGTAGTTATTTGAATACTTTGACTTTAAACTCGATATTAAAAACCAGCTTATAATGAGTAATAAAAATTTAGCAGGAGATGATTTTTGTGTAAATTGACTTTTATTACAAGCTGGTGTAGTTTTTTGAAAGATATTTAAAACGAGAGAAACACTTTGCTTTTTATTTCCTGGATGTAAAGTTTGAAATATGATTTTATGAGCCTAACGTAAATTACCATTAAATTTTTCATCCTCTTTATAAACTTTACGGAAAAGATGCCATAATAATTCACCAGCAGTAACTAAAACAGAATAAACACGTTCATTGAAATCGAAAGCAAGGACTAACAGCGCTTAGAACTAAGAAATTTATTTTGAATATTTTTAAGAAGACAAACACTCTCAAATATAAGGTAACTTATCCTTTAATTCAAATAAAATAAAATGAGCTTCTTCAGCTTTACCAGCTCCAAAGAATTTAATTTATTGTCATTATCAGCATCTATTGAACGTACAATAAGTTCAGCAGATTTCAAAACTGTTAAACTTTCCATAATTTCCAGGAATATTGTATTTCCATAGATATCAGTTTGTGGATAAGACTTTATGACATAAAGGGATTGATCATAAAAACAAGGATACGTTTTAAACTTACAATTTTCATCTAAACCAACATATCTACCACCACAATACTCAGACCGTTTCTATAATAACATTTCATCAAGAAATAAAATACAATCTGAATCTACTTTTTCTTCCCCCAAAAGTAATTTAACAGCTTTTATAGGCTAAGCACCTCCAGCTGCTAATTTTTTTAAATCAAACAATTATGGTAGAGGTAATTTTTCTTGTATGAAAATGTATACCTGCTTTGAATTGTAAAATTTCTTAATGAAAAACAAAGAACTTTAGGTGAGTATGGTTTTCTCCCATTTGATTTAAAGTATTGGATACTATGAACTTCATTGATTTTTTATGCAACAAAATTACGCATTTAAGATGCAAGATTTTCTAAAACACTTTTTAGGTAAGTATTGGATTTACTAAAACCTCTGTGGAAGAATTTGACAACTTTTTTGATGCAATTTTACATGCAAACTGGTATCAACTTGTATTGATTTAACACAAGGAGCATTATCAATAGAGGATGCAATAAAAAAACGATAATATAAGAAATTGGAACTTAAGTCTTTTAAAAACAAAGCCAACAGGACGTCAAGACGAATCTAACATATTCATGTGCTTGATTGAATCTTTTTCAAATAAAAATATGTGATTCGTCTTGATTGAATGTTGCACATCTAGTATGAGATATTCTTAATGAATTTGGAGTAGACAATAATTAAATACTTCATTAAAATTTAACTTTAAAACATTATTATTAATAAGTTTCTCATAATTAAACTCCTAATAAAATATTTATACAAGCATACTTCACAGCAATAAGAAAACCAGCTTTCTAATTTCTTGAAAAAAAATACAAACCATGTTATTATTGTAGGCCATGGGTAAAGTAACGAGCTTTTACTCTATTAGCGCTTTTTTTTTTTATTTTTTTTGAAGTTGCTTAACAGTAATGGGTAATAATTGGTTAAATTATGTTTAGTTCGTTTAGGTCTATAAAAACAAAAAAAAGACAATCGTGTCTTTTTTTATCAGACCAATTTTGTTAAAAATATTTTCTTCTCACGCATAAAATGAATTTTAAATTTGAAGATTTCATTCGACCATTTCATTTATTTAGTTTTATACGCCCAATAATTTATTTACTGTTCCTAAATTTTAGGCTGTCCGATAAAAAATATTTGTAATGGCTATCAGAATATCTAACATCGTAAAACCTTTGTTTTCCAGATTGATAAAATTATTTGAATGAATATCGATCCCATAATTCTTCTGTTTTTATGATACGGATCTTTATTTAGAATACCTACAGCATGTTTTTGAAATCCTTGAACACCATTTCCAATAATTAAATTTATCTACGTTTTTTAGTTTTAGTGATAAGAAATGCAAGTTCGTATTATTTATTTATAAAAAGCAGATTCAATATGAACAGAAAAACTAATAAACGAAATAAAATTAAAAAGATGCCACTAAAATCATAATTTCAAAAAAAGTTTCAAGAAAGTTTCAAGAAAGTTTCAAGAAAGTTTCAAGAAAGTTTCAAGAAAGTTTCAAGAAAGTTTCAAGAAAGTTTCAAGAAAGTTTCAAGAAAGTTTCAAGAAAGTTTCAAGAAAGTTTCAAGAAAGTTTCAAGAAAGTTTCAAGAAAGTTTCAAGAAAGTTTCAAGAAAGTTTCAAGAAAGTTTCAAGAAAGTTTCAAGAAAGTTTCAAGAAAGTTTCAAGAAAGTTTCAAGAAAGTTTCAAGAAAGTTTTTAGAAAGTTTCAAGAAAGTTTTAAGAAAGTTTCAAGAAAGTTTCAAGAAAATTTCAAGAAAGTTTCAAGAAAGTTTCAAGAAAGTTTTAAGAAAGTTTCAAGAAAGTTTCAAGAAAATTTCAAGAAAGTTTCAAGAAAGTTTGATACACATTAGAATTTAAAATTGCTGTTTTTTTAAACATAGCAACTTTAAAAATATTCCTTAGCAAAAAGAGATTTGTAAATGCAAGATAAGTTTTTTTTCTTAAGTCATAATAAAAAAGTAACTTACCAAGCGATTATTAGAAAATGCATTTATCGTATTTTAACTATCGCAAGTATGTCTAGTTGTTTAAGTCTTTATGTTTAGCTTTGAATTGTATTAATCGTGATGCGTCTTAAAAAAATTAAACACAGAAAAATGGAAGAATTAAAAACATTTTATTTACTCAAGTTACAAATTATTAAAGCTCTACAAGTTACAGTGGTATATTTAAAACCCATTGTGCAACATGAGCCATGAAAAAAAAAATGGTTCAGCCATGGAAATTTTATAAGATTTGCAAATTTCATGAAAATTCTCTTATGGAATTTCTATAGGATTTCAATTTCTGAAAAAAAAACCATGGTTTACTCATAGAATTCCATGGGATTTCAATGGAGCTCCACGAAATTCCCATGGAATTCCTTGTAATTTTTTTATGGACATGACTTGACAACTTAAACCTTAGATAACGTCTAATTTGAAATCTCTTATTTATAAAGCTTTGAGCACAGAAAAAAAGCTTGCAGTTACTCTATATTTTCTTAAAGATACTGGTTACTCTTTAAATACAGCCTCTTAATTTATTACAAAAGTATGCAAAAACATTGCCTATCACTTAAGGCTAATCTTTTTATCTTTACCGAAAACAGAAACCAAAAAGAGCAATAGGTCGCTGATTTTAAATCTAAGTTTGGCATGATTCAAGCTTTTGGTTGTATAGAAAGCGCACATGTGCAAATAGCCTGACCTGTTGGAAACTATCAGGATCATTTTTATCACAAGCAATATTATTTTATGAATGTCCAAGCATATGTAATTAAAAGGGAGAATATATGGATGTAGAATGTGTTTGGCCTGAAAGTGTTCACGATAGCAAAGTATTTATAAACTCAACCATGTATAGAAAACTATGTGATGCCTAATCACCACATTAAGTAGTAAATGCGCATTTAAAACTTGTTTGAAAACGCATAATTCTAGTATATATGTGAGCCACTTTATCATTTCAAACACGCATTAGTAATACGCTTCAGACGCGTGTAAAAGCGAGTATGCAATGCAAATCCTACTAAGTATCAAACTCGCATTTGAAACTCTTTTAAATACGCTTAGAACACAATAATTAAATATCATACAATGCAGTGTTTTCTTGATATTTAATGCACATTTAAAACTTTTTAGAATAGGTGTTATTCATGAATGTTTTTAATACTTGTATATACAAACGCGCACACGTATTAGCTCTAAAAATAATAAACAAAAACTAATACTTCAAAATTTTATTAAATTAACTTACACAGTGTTCAATATGAACATCTATATTATAGTTTTTATAATATAATAAAAATACATATTATAGATTTTACAATAAAAAAATGCACTAAAGTCCTCTTCTGATATACTAATGTGTCCTAGTATAGGATTTATTTAGTTTCTATTATATAAATATATTATTTCTTACAACTTTTTACAATTAATGTTTATATAAATAAAAATGCACTATACAACATCATATTAAAAAATTACATTAATAGGCAAACAATTGAAATCCATTTTATTAAAACATTTGACTGCATTCGCCTTTGGTGGTACATCATAAAGAAGGACAATTTTGAAGAAAAAAAAAACGTAGGAAAAATTAACAGTTTAAGATATTAGTAGTATAAAATACCAATTCTGGGCCAAAATTTATTTCAACAATAATATCATCCATAACTTTACCAGGTCTATAAGTATGAAATGAGCGGGTTTTTTTTTCATAATAAAACACTATTTTCTAATGGAAAAGTAAAAAATATTTTATTCAAAGTATTTGCCATTGCTTTTTACACATTTTGACCACTTTTCTGGCAATTTTTGGATACCACACCAATAAAACTGATCGTTTTTTGAGGCAAACCATTCGGAGACCCATTTATCGACTTCTTCGTGATGTTATCGTTTCTTTGACCGCTTTTGCTGTATGACTCGGAGCATTATCATGCAACACAATTACCTTTCCGTGTCTTCTGGCCCATTCTGGTCGTTTTTCGATCAATGCATGGTTCAAATTGATAATTTGTTGTCGGTAGCGTTGCGTATCAACAGTTTCGCCAGGTTTTAGAAGTTCATGATACACCACTCCCTTCTGGTCCAACTAAACACAGAGTATTGTCTTTTTTTCGAACCGATCAGGCTTTGCAGTCGATGTTGACGCTTCTCCTGGACTTACCCATTTTCTTTTGCGTTTGAGATTCTTAAAATGAATCCATTTTTCATCACCAGTCACAATTCGATGCAATACTGACTTCCTTTTATGTCGTAACAGCAACATTTCACATGTAGTTTTTCGCTTTTCCATCTGCCTGTCATTCAATTCATGTGGAACCCATTTCCCACACTTTTGAATCTTTCCCATAGCTTTTAAACGGTCAGAAATTGCTAATTGTGAAACATTTAACATTTCTGCCATTTGTTTTTGACTTAAAGTCTCATCTTCATCCAGTATTGCTTGCAATTTTGTGTCTTTTGGTGGTCTTCCACGATTTTCATTTCGCACATCAAAATCATTATCTCTGAACCGTTGAAACCATCTTTTGCATGTTGCCTCCGATAGAGCATGATCACCATAAGCTTCGACAAGCATTCGATGTGATTCTGCTGCACTTTTCTTCAAATGAAAACAAAAAATGCTTTCCGCAAATCATCATTTTCTGGTACAAAATTCGACATTTTTAACACCATTAAAAAATATATTGTTTATACAATGACTTGATGTTTACTAAATATGTTTGACAGATGTCGTAGCAACAAAATTAAAAAAAAAAAAAGGCCCGTTCACAACAAATGTTCTCTATTGATACATTTGTAACTCGACGCTCACTTCACATGCTTATAAATCTGGTATATCATATTTCAGCTATGATCTAACCATAATTTTTGAACTAAAATGAAAAAGATAATAAAATTAAAGTAAGAGTAGTATAACAACCATGGTCTATGTAAAAATTATGGTTACTTCAGAGCCATAATTTCTGAGCCAAAATAGAAAAAAATAAAAATAAAACAATGGTAGTATAACAACCATAAATTCTTAGCGATTATGTTCGTTGTACAAACATAATTTTTGAGCCAAATAAAAAAAATACAACAGAAGAATTTTTAAGCTTTTTAGTAAAATTGTCCTATGAAAGCATAAAAACTTCCAGATTGTCCAATATGTTCATCCCAAGAATTTAATGTAACCGCTAATCTTCGTCCATTGTTTTTTACAGACTTATCAGCTATTTATTGTCAACCCATTAGTTGAACGTATCAGGATACCCATACCACTTTACTTATAATTTGTTTTTGAGTTTATGAACAAATTTTTCAATACTAAATATTCTTTGATTAGTTTTTTGCAGTTTCTGTTCATAAAAAGTACCTTGTATTTCTTTACCATTATTGTCAGTTATTTTTTACGTCGGTGGATCTGTGAACTGAATCTGTGACACAGTAAAAACCTCTTCAGTCCATCTCGGTGTTTATCCTTTTTCAAACGTTATTTTCTTTTTTGTTATCCTAACTCTATCACTAATTGAAAACTTTGGCTTAACGGACTCTGAATATACCTGAACACTTAGCGCTTTAACATGCTTTTCATAAAATTGTAAGTCTTTAAAGATTTTATTTGATGCATCAGCAACATTAACTCAAGTTTTACTCTTCAATGGAATTATCCATCCATAATTTGAAAAAATATCTTTCACCATTAATAAGAATTTTATACCGTCATTGAATTTCAAAAAAGATAGCATGTCGGCTAAATCAACATTTCATCTGTTTCTGTAATGTATTACAACCAATTTTTCTGTTTCTGTAATGTGTTACAACCGGTCAATAAAGTTCGTTTGCAAGGTCGTCAGTCTATTTTGATTCTTTATCCTTGTCTCTTTTACAGATCGTTGGTAGTTTTTTTGAATACCCAACCAAAACTATGCTTTAGTTGATATAATAGGTTTTATAATACCTCGTTCAATTCATTAACGTATTGTACTTTTATAGAATCCATTTCTTCTAACATAATTTTATCAGCTTCATTTCTTTTGGTATATCTGTAAAGTATTTAGAAGCAAGATCATTTTGGTAAGCTGCATTATCAACTCTATCTACAGTTCAACTCTATTTTTATATATAACTCTTTATATATATATAACTTTTATATATATATATATAACTTTATTATATATATATAACTTTTATATATAACTCTTTTATATATAAATTTTTTTATATATAACTCTATCTACAGTTCTACTCTATTATTCTATTTTTTATATGCATCAGCAGAAGTTAATCGTTCATCTAATTTAGTACCAGGACCTGCAAAGTTAATAACAGGTAATTGCATTTCAACTGAAAACTTTGACCAGGGTAGTTTTATTTTACTCGTTGCTGAATTAATTGAACTAAATCACCTCCTGTTTTTGCTGATACGAATTTAGTTTTTGTTTTTTCACAAACAGCGCAAGTTCCACGAAGCATATTTCTTTTGTTTTTACTTGCAACATTTGTTAGCTTTTAGGACATTTGTTTTGTGTTTGCATTTAACACAGTATTTTTTTTTTTTATATGGAGCAAATAAAAAAAAAGGATATTATAGATTTATTACGGAATGTAAATAACAATAAGAGAAATAACAATAATTTGTTACCTAAAAGTATAAGAGGAATTATTGCAGGAAAGTCTGTTGTGGAAAAACTACTTTAATATTGAATTTACTTTTAAGACCTGGTTGGTTAGACTATAGTAATTTACAAGTTTTTGAAAAATCTATTTTTCAACCAGATTACAAAATATTAAAACAATCTTTTGAAAAAAATCACCAAAAGAAGTCATTCTTGAACTATTTAAGTTACAAGACAATATTGAAAAATTAAATACAGAAGACATTTCAAAACATTTATATGAGAAAACAGGTATGGAGTGTAAGTTTTTTGAAACAGCTAAGAATGTACCTGTTCCTAAAGATCTTGATATTCATAAGAATAATTTGATGATATTTGATGATTTACAATTAACAAAGAAAAATAAGTGTAAAAAATATATATAAGAGAAAGGCATAGTAACGTAGATTGATTCTGTCTTGCACAAAATTATTTATGTAGCCTTGGCAAACTATACGAGAAAACACAAATTTTATTTACTTATTTTCACAAGATTCAAAGAATTTAAGTCATATTTTTAAAAATCATGTTTCAAGTGACATTACAAAAGACGAGTTTATAAGATTTTGAAAGGATGCATGGTAAAAACCTCATGGATTTTTTCTTATAGAACTATATTCTAAAGGAGATTATGGAAAATATAGAGGTAATTAGATAATTTTTATATTCCAACTTGTAAACTTTATTAAGTTTATAAAAAAAAAAATTTTCTTGTATACTAAAAAACAAAATGTCTTTCTATATATTATCAAGTGAAAATGCAAATGTGAAAAGCTATACATCGGAAAAAACCAATATTTATTAATGATGATGATATAACTATTGATAGTAAAACATACTATGGCACGCCTGGACTTTGGAAGTTGATAATAGTTTTAATCCTAATAAGAACTTATATACTGAAAATGATCTTAAAATTTATAAAAATATATTAATACAAACGGATGCAATTACTACTGAAAACCCATACAAACCAAGGTCATCTAGGAGAGAAAAATACAGAGAAATAATAGGTCCAATTTGTAAAGATATAAAGAAAAATGAGAAGCGTGAATCAAAAGGAACAAGATTACAGGCTATAATTCTTCCAAACAACCCTGATGCACTAATTAAAATGGTTTAAATACGTATAGCTGCATGGAAAGCAGCTAACACTAGATCTAGAAATGAAGCTGTTGCAATTTGTGATGAAGTAATACGACAAGGTGTAATAAATAATGCACAGTATAAATCGATACAAAATAATTTATAATTAAATCTCAATGCAAAAAAAAAAAATCACATAAAATATGCTAACTGTTCATTATAAGAGAAACATGTCGTTGGAGGAAGTAGTATATTCGGCATTATAAAAAATTTATTTAAATGAGCAGCAGCGTCAAAAACAACAAGAGTATCATCAGCTATGTTGACAGGTTGGCTGCTACCAAAATAGGAAAAACTTTATTAACTGCTGCTAAATCAGCATGAAAGGACCTTTCGACATCAACATTAGAAGCTGCTAGAAATGCTGCAGTTAAAAAAGGAAAACATTTAATAGACAAAGCATCTTCAAAAATAGTTTCACAACCAAATACTGTTATTAATAAAAAAGTAAAAAAATAATTTCAAAATTAATAAATAAAGGAGATGATGTAACAACAAATATAAATAAAATAATGATGGTTGGTACGGATACTGTGTTATTAAATAAAGAACCTATTATGACTGAAGTGAAAGAAGTAAAAGAGAAAAGATCAGTTGGTAGATCTAGAATACATCTAGTAAAAAAAGCAAATATAAAGAATCCAGTTGGGAGACCTAAAGATCGTGAAACACAAGAAAAAATTACAGATCCAAAGTATGAAAGATTAAAATCAGTTAGAAATAAACCATTGTCTTTAAATTGGTTAACATAGAAACATGAGAACTTACAATATATCCATCATTAATAGTGCTATGCTGGAACTAAGCATGGATGGAGATATTTTGAATAACGTGATGGAAAGATTAATAATGATGTTGAAACTGAGATATTTAATTCTGAAAAAAAAACAAATGAAAAAATAAAAGCCGCAATGATGATAAAATCTTTACATATATTTGTAAAGATTTTTCTTACATATAATTTAAGAAAATAAAAAATTACATGTAAAGGAAATAAAAAATATTAAAATAATATAAGAAATACAAAAATATAAAAAATAAACCATGTCATATAAAACATGGAAAATACATACGTCAAAGAGTTACAACAAATCGCAAAAGTGCGAAAAATAAAATATTATTATAGAATGAGATATAGCGATCTCATAAGAAATTTACAAATTATATTAGACGAACCGATTCCTGATATGGCCTCTTCAATAGTTTTAACCACTACACTTTTTATTGCAACTAATTCAGCAATATCTCAAAAAGAATCAAGTAATATATATAATTCTATTATTATCGAGTAATATATATAATTCTGATATTAAAACAGGAGAAACAAAATTCACAACTGCTGCATTTGCAGCGAAGAATCGATTTGTATTAGAATCAACAGATTTGAATGAACTGTATGAAATATCAAAGCTGAGAATTCTAGAAATATTATCATCATTTCAACAGTTAGGGTCAGTTCGGAGCTTTGTTTCTATTAAAAATATGGATATAAATATTATTGAGTATAATCCTATTAAAGCTAAATCATACATTCCTATTGATAAAAATTTAGAACTAAAAACACATTTATTAACACAAAAAATGAAGATAATGAATGTTTTGGTGAATCGCAAGAGCATTAAATCCAACAGATAATCATCCTGAAAGAGTAAATTGGGAGCTTAAAATCAAGCTGAAATAATAAATTGGAAAAAAATAGAATTTTTAGTATCATTAAACTAATTTACACAATTCGAGAAAAATATCAGATATCAGTGTCAATGTGTTTAATTATGAAAATTCATCAGTTCATATTTTACCTATGTCAAAAAACAATAATCGAAAACATTTAATAGACTAATTGTTAATCTCAAATAGTGTTACTAATCATTATTGTCTAATAAAAAGTTTACGCAGATTACTTTTTTCACAAACGTCTTAAAATCAATGTACTATGCGCTATTGCAGAAATTCCATGTTAGGATGTAATACTGAAGAATCTTTTTAAAATCTTAAATTGTATTGTGACACATTTAATTCAGTACGTATTGAACTTCCAAAACCAAATTTAACAATTAGATAATCATAAAAGATTTATGAGAGTACCGTTTAAAATAAATGTCGACTTTGAAAGTTTTATCAAACCAATTAACACTTGTGAACCAAATCCGAATTATTCCTTTTCTAAGCAATATGAAAAACATATTCCGAGTTCATTCTGTTATTATATTAAATGTTTTGACGATAGTATTTATTAAAGCAGTCCGGTCACATTTACTGCAAGTAATGAAACGGATGATGTTGCACAAATATTTTGTTGACAGATTAGAAAAAGATCATGTCGCATTTGTGGAGAAGATCTTGAAAAAGATAAAGTACGTGACCGCTGCTATATTACTGGAATATATAGAGGTACTACTTGTCAAAATTGTAATTTAAATTATAGAATTCAAAATTTCTTTCCAGTTATACTTCACATTTATCTGGTTATAATTGTCACTTGTTTATAAAGATATTATCAGGAGGAAAGTTGAGTTGTATACCAAACAATGAAAAGTATATTACCTTTTCTAGAGAAATTAAAATTGGTAGCTTACTAATAGAGTAAAAATAGTAAAAAAGTTGAAATTAAACGTAAATTCCGTTTTTTAGATAGTTATAGATTTATGCCTTTTAATTTAGATACTTTATTAAAGAATTTAACAATAGACCAGTGTTGGGATACAGGAAAAGGTGTGTACCCATATGATTGGGTCGATTCTATTAATAAATTTTCTGACATACAATTACCACCAAAAGAATTGTTCTTTTCAAAGTTAAATGATAAAGGTATAAGTGGTGATTACTCACATACACAACTTGTATGGTATGATTTTAATTGTAAAACATTTAGAGATTACATTGAAATGAACAATAGGGGAAAGGCGCCTATGATGGCTTATGGCTATGATCTACTTAACTTAGAAGCTCCATTATTCAGTATCCTGAAGACCAATAATAAAAGTATTGATATGGATACATTCCTTGTTACATCTATAACAATAATTACCCTGGGAGTTTTCATCAGTTTTATTTTTTTATAAGTTATTCTTATTGTAAAAAAAAGCGCAAGTATGCCATCATAGGCAACCACTGCTCCTATGATGGCATAGAGGAGGATGGGGCTAGTTAGGATCGAGGGTAACTTAATGATTTCATTTAACCTTAGAGTCTTCCCTCAGAAAAAACAGAAATTACTCGAAACCATCTTAATTTACCATTTCATGCTACATACCAGCATTGTAAAATTTTGCGCATGCGCATAGGATATATTGCGTTTTACGTATTTATTAGACCAAAAAAAACTTTTGAGCATCGCTTTCTTTTAACTTTACTTAAAAATAAGTTTTTCTTATAAAAAAAAAAGGTTTTCCAAACTCGTCAATATTTCAAGACCCCCAACTCGTCAGTATGCCATCATGGGTAAAAGTCATCATTTTCATTAAAACAAGCGGTGTCTGCTTTGTTCAAAAGATAAAATTAAAGTAACTATTCCACTAAATGCACAAAAGTTGAATATAAAATGCATGAAAATTTCATTTCTGCACAGTTAATAGTAAAATCATAATCTTAAATATATGAAGGAAATAAAACTACAACAGCACATCCCAAAATCGATGATTTGATTATAAAAATCCAAAATCGATGATTTGTTGATTATAAAAACAATATTTGTGCACAAAGGACGTTTTTTCACTAAAACTAATATAAAGTCAGTATAGTCAAGTAGGTCTAATCATTTTTTTACCAAAACCAATTTTAATGGAAATATGACCGGTATGCCATCATACGCGCCTTTCCCCTACTTCAGTTGTGATGTTACTAAATGATGTATTTAAAAATTTTAGAGATGTTTGTATTAATTGTTATAAAATAGATCCTGCATGGTAATATACATCAACAGGATTAGGTTGGGATGTAGCATTTTTTTTTTTTTTTTGTTATAAGTTTGTCGTTTAAAATAATTACAACTCTCGTATTGGTAAAATATACACATGGCGGGGGCAAGAAGAAGACAAAATAGTCTTATCGCCAAGCTCCCAATAATCCGTAAATATAATAGCTATCAAATCTTGTCATTAAGAATGTTGTCAAATATAAAAAGAAAAAAAAGAAAGAAAATTTTTTTTCGATCGATGATCACAATGATTATCCATTTGCACCTGAAAGAATAATCGTTGATAATGTTGAAAAATGAGTACCTAACTTAAATAATAAGAAAAATTATATAGTTCGTTATAAAAATCTTAAATTTCATAAAAAATTACAATTAAAAATTAAAAAAATTAATAGAGGTATAAAGTTTAATGGAAGTGCATGGTTACATTAAAGTAAATACAAATCTAAGAACTAAAGCAACTAATGATTTTGAAAAAGACTTTTTTAAACTAATGAATTATTTAGTACTTGCAAACACAATGAAGAATTTTGAAAACAGAGTTGATATTAGATTAGTTACAAACAGAGATAATGCTGTTAAGTTAGCATCTAAAACAAACTATGAAAATAGAACAATATTTGATGAAAACTTAATATCAATACATATTAAAAAAGCAAAATTACTTTATAACAAACCAATTTACTTAGGTATGTGTATATTAAATTTAAGTAAAACACTAATGTATGAATTTCACTATGATGACATAAAGAATAAATATTTGATCGAGCAAAACTATTATTCACAGATAATGATTCTTTAGCATACGCAAAAAAAACAAAAGACTTTTATGCGGATAATTCTAATGATGTTGAGAGCAAATTTGATACAAGTGAATTTGACCCAAAGCACTAGCAATTAATAATGTAAGTTTTAAAGTTGGTGCTAATAAGAATGTTTAAAGATGAAACAGCAGGAGCACAAATTGAAGAATTTATAGGACACAGATCAAACTTGTATTCTTGCGAAGTACACGGAAAAAATAATAAAAAATATAAGGGGGTAAAAAAAATGTTGTTAAAAAAAATTTAACTCATGAAGGTTATAAAGATTATATATTAATTAAGAAGAATCATATTAAGAAAATGAATGTAATTAGATCCCATTTACATGATATTTTCACAGAAGTGGTAATAAAATAGCATTAAGTGCAGAAGACGATAAAAGTGTCATTTTAGAAGATGGCATACACACATTCGCATATGAGCACTACAAATTAGGAGAAAAAAACATTAATTTATAATGAAAAAGATTTATGACAATTATCATAAACTTATTAATGTTGAAGTAATAATTTTACCAAATGAGCCACTAACAAATTTTCAGTTAATCAAAGCAGCAAAAAAACTAAAAATAAAACATTTTAAAGGTGTATTTGTAAGAGATGAATTACCTGAAAATACACAAAAAAATTGGATTTTCTTGTACAAAGACAGAGATAAAAAGCTAAGTTTTGACTCTTATGCTTAACCACCACCAGTTGAAATTGTTAATTATTTAAAGTCCCGTTTATTATAATAGTGAAAAGTTCAGTTTGGAAATACCTCATTATGTGGACACTTGTGTCTACATGTTTTAAAAAAACTAGATGAAGAATTTGATTTTCAGAATATTGTTAATATTCTATAGTATTTGAAAAAATAAAACTTCTATATATATATAAATGACTGTTGATAAATTCGGACGCAATAATAATTCAACTACAAATCAAGTAAAGAATGGTTTAACAACATTTTAAGCTATTCACTTGTTTATTAGGAGAGATGGACAAAATAATGCAATTAGTAATATTTAAATGAATTCTAATAAGATGATAAATGTAGTTTAGCCTACTAACTCAAATTACGCTGCTACAACAATTATGTTAATAAAATAACATCCTATCAGTTTAGAAATAATACCAAATTCAGTTTTAACGTGCCTTGGAGTAAACTCAGAGACTCTTGCACCTCATACAGGTACTGAAGGAACGGCAGTTTTTAATCAATCTACTGGTCCTGGTATTCTCAGAAGATTATGGTTATCAATTATAGTTACAATTACTACTGGAAGTGTACCAGGTGACGTATATATTAAAATACACGCAGTGTATACACTTAGGAAATTCTTTTTCTTCTACAAATAATAACGGAAGAAATAATATAGTTTAGCCACTGATTTTTTGTTTGTTCGACTTGGTGGACCATTTTATGTAAACTCTTTACAAGGTGGTAATGCGTTTACAATTAATGATTTAGGAGGATACTTTACACTTGATTTACCATTTAAAAACAATCTAACAATTCAATTGCTCAATAAAACTGGTAATACACCAACATATTGGTTACAACCTTTTATTACAATGAGTTCATCAATACCACAATTAATTTCATCTCTTAAAATATACTCATCAATATTAAGATATTTGAATACTTATGGTATAGAAGATATGTTATTGAATACTACAGACAATGGTAATGGCGTTTATTTAAAATATGCCAGATTTCATGTTGTTGGCGCATCTGGATACTGGTGGGAATCAAGAGTACGCATGTATGACGCACTCAATTCTCAAGTAAATACTAACTCTGTTATACAACGTTGGACGACATATAACTATAATAATTATAAGGTATTTCTTGGATATGATGTTGATAGCAAATTTTTTTACTGCTCATCTGGTTTAGAAGATTTTTATCTTTCTTCATGGAACGGTGCTAATATTGCCTCATTTAATAATAAATCATCGGGACTATTATACCAATCAAAAAAAGCAATTGATTCTAAAACTATTATCTTATTTTACAGATATTATAGCCAATCCAATTTTATGTCCAGTGTTACTAATGGAAAAAGATTAGCGGTTACATTAAACTCTCGGATGACCAAATTGAGCAATCTGTAAGTTTTTATATTTTAAAAGAACAATTTTACTATTACGCTAAAAAAATTGTTCTGATGTAATTTTTTTCATTTGGCTCAGAAATTATGTTTGTATAACGAACATAATATAGCTAAGAATTTATGGTTGTAATACTACCATTATTTTTTTTATTTTTTATTTTGGCTCAGAAATTATGGCTCTGAAGTAACCATAATTTTTACATAGACCATGGTTGTTATACTACTCTTACTTTAATTTTATTATCTTTTTCATTTTAGTTCAAAAATTATGGTTAGATCATAGCTGAAATATGATATACCAGATTTATAAGCATGTGAAGTGAGCGTCGAGTTACAAATGTATCAATAGAGAACATTTGTTGTGAACGGGCCTTAATTTTTTTTAATTTTGTTGCTATGACATCTGTCAAACATATTTAGTAAACATCAAGTCATTGTATAAACAATATCATATTTTTTAATGGTGTTAAAAATGTCGAATTTTGTACCAGAAAATGATGATTTGCGGAAAGCACTAATATTTTGTTTTCATTTGAAGAAAAGTGCTGCAGAATCGCATCGAATGCTTGTCGAAATGTAACCATAATTTATATATAGATTATGGTTGTTATACTACTATTATTTTATTTTTATTTTTATTTTTTTATTTTTTATATTTTTTGGCTCAGAAACTAAGGTTAGGATCGAAGCTAAAATGTGATATGAATTTATGGATGAAAATATGGTTGAAATAAATTTTGGCCTAGAATCGGTATTTTATACCACTGGTATCTATATCAGTAAAAATCAGTAAAAAAGAAATTAATTTAAGCAAAGGAAGAGTTCTTACTTAAATCTGAATGCATGCAGCCTGTTTAAAGTTCCAATTGAGTTAGTTTTACCATTCTGTATTTTTTTTTTTTCGCTCATTTTGCCTTCATCGTCATCCTGAATAAAAAAAAAACAGCAAAGAACTTAACATTTTATATAATACTATATAACTGGATATTTAAACGCAATAATTAATAACAATATAAAAATTTTTAATTTTAGTTTGTTAAATAAAATTTTTATAAATAACATCTTTAATAATATACATATCATTAACAACCACAACATAAAAACAAAAAATACATAAATTCAAACAAAAATTTAATTTGAATTTAAAAATTTATTTTAAATTTTTAAAGGAACAATTACTATATGTAAATATTCTAACTTTACAGAGAGTATTTGTTTCTATATGTAAATATTATAACTTTACATAGAGTATTTGTTTCTTTTGAAAATTAAAATTTTGCTAATTATACATTTTATATTTTACCCTGGGTTTACTCTGAAGGGTTTAAATGAATAGAGTGTCCAATGTAATATTGTAAATTTAAATGCAGATATACCGTTTACAGAATAATTGTAATATTTAAACTACCAACAATATGAAACAAGTTATGAACATTAAAGGTTACAGATCTTAAATGAATTATTGATACAAGTAGCAAAACGATATTTAGCAAATGCCAATAATTAATTTCTGTTACTATCATTCTCTTTGTTTAAAATTTTTATGGTTACAGCAAATGCAACAAACAGATTTAAATATTCATTGTCTAAAATTTTCTTGAACACAATAATTTTTGTATATAAAATAAATTGACCAAAATCTATTGCCTTCCATGTTCTAGTTTAATAAAGCCTATCACTTCTGAGCACAGCTAATACGAATTTTTAACTTAAATTTCACACAACTTAAAGATATTGATGACAAACTTCAAGTAAAAAATTGCGCATAGGCTTAATGGTAAATGAAGGAACCATATCTAAACTATTTATTAATATATGATGTTATGATGTTCTGTCAGGAATCTATACTTTTGGGTTTTTTTGAATTTATCATCTATTACCACATATATTATGTGATAACAGATATACTACCGTTATAGTTTACACTGATGAGTTGGAAATGATGGCATCATTTAATAATAGCATATGATAACTGTAATAGTGCTTTAACTGAACGATATCTTTTCCTAAAACTTAATGAACTTGATAAAATTTAACGTAACAATATAATATTAATTATATATTACATATATATATAATATTATATTAATAAAAAAAGCATTGATACATGTGAATTGCTTTATCAGAAAGATATCTCTTCTGAAAAGATATCGTTGTGCTAAAACATTTTCCATATACCACAAAAGCTATTTGAAGACTCTTCATGTATATGTATATGCTTGAAGACTTTTCATGTATATGTATTTGAAGACTTTACATGAATATGCTTCTCGTATCTACCTGAATATTCTTGACAGAACATCAAATGTTATCTAGCGATTTTAGTGTACGCATGCGCTCTGCACTCTGGGTTTAATTTTTCTGTTAAATGTTTATAATATAGCGAAATTTGGCACGACTATACGTATTTTTGATTAAAACGTGGTTTTGAACTCGAATTTAAAACTTAAAACTAGATGCGCATTTTTCTGGTATCTAATACGGATATATTTTTCTGGTATCTAATAGCGGTATATAATACGTGAAAAATACTCTGGTTATATACAATACCAAATGTGCCGGCTGGGTGGTTCCTTTTAAGGAACATTTCAATCAGTATTGCATGGATACGAAAAAATCAGAACATGCATTATAGGTGATCCAGCCAACCCATTAACTCCCTTTCGCATAAAAGAGTATCAGACACGGAGCAAACTCAAGCAAGTAGTATTTAATTGTATACATCAATCGGCTCGCAATCTTATGGAATGTGAATTTGAGAAAGAAAAAGCTCTCAGGGCAATTTTAACCAGGAAAATAGATTTTAAATTATAGCTTGTACCAGCAAGTATTTATGCTACATTTGTATACATTTTTTTTCCAACAGACACCAAATATTGATTGATATTGACAGTGTTCACAAACAAGTTCAGTTAGTTAAAGAGAATGTAAAAACTCATACAAACGAATCAAACCCAGTTTATTCTAACAATACAGCAGAAGGAGAGTATGCAAGAACGTTGCTTACTTGTAAGATACATTTCAGATTGCCAGCCAAGTTAACAATAACACGCCTAAAGCACAGAGTAATTTATAATGGTAAAATTTCAGAAAACTTGCATAATTGAAAGACTTGATAACTAAATTTAAATGTGTTTTTTCTTTATTTATAAATAAATATATTGTTGTGTTTATATATTGTTACTACTCCACCTCATTCGTTTTAAATTTTGTAATCATCAAAATCTGTATTATAAACAAACAAAAACTCTTTGAATAGTGATGTACTAAATAAGTGCGTAAAATAGTATAAACCTTTACTAAACAAAACTATTAAAGCAAAATTATGGATATTTTTCATTTAAGAAAAACAAATAATTATCTTTTAACAGTATCGCATTCAACAGGTAATCTCTTTAGTTACAGAGCAAAAAAATAAACTAAATGTAACAAAATTTGTATATAAAACAGTTTTCCTACTTTTTAGATTGCTTATTAGAAAATTTTGAGAATATATAGATACATTAAAATTGTAATAATTTGGAATAGATTAGTGTTGTAGCATATGAGGTGTTGGACTTGAATAGTCATTGCTAACATTTCAATTAAACTGGCATTGCTAACAGTTGAATTATCATTGCTAACATTTCAATATTCATTGCTAACATTTCAATTGAACGACGCATGCTATTTCCCACATTAATCATGGAATGACTTGCTTGCTCTAGTGTTCAGCAAAGCTTTTACTTAATAGACGTAAACTTTCAGCCTAAATAGTTTTAGATATAGCGTCTTCTCTTTCCTCAGTGAATAATACTTTTAATAAAATTTTCTAAATGTTTTCGCTTGTTATCAATTAGGTTTGGATCTGCATTTGTTCTTCTTTTACAACTTGGTGTAGCAGTAATCATATTTCTTATTTCAGAGAAATATTCTTGCGGTTGCGTATATATAGTGTTTAATGCGGTGGGTCAAGAGATTCTTCATAAATAAAAATATATTCAGTTTCTTCACTATAACTGTTTTCTTCTTCAACTTCAATTCTTTTATTACTAAATGACAAAGGTTTTTTATATGCTGAAAAACCCCTTATTTTAATCATTTATCATAGAACTCGTACACAATTTTTCTACTTCCACTTTTTCCTAAAGTGACAGCTTTTAAAAAGTTTTATCGTACATCTTTGACTTTTTCAACAAGTGAAATAAAATTGACATTCTAGACCTTTTTTAAATAAATTCAGTCTTTTGTTGGTAAAGTTTTTTATATTCTTCATTGTCCATATCACCTCTTATTGTGCACTCTATAGGCCCAAATATCTATGTTTTATCATTGTTACAACACAATTTTATCATATCATCCTTAAATGGGTATACCTTTACGGCTTGTCGCCATCAAAATCTATCCTGCGGTAACTCATTGTGACAAAGTTAATTTTAATTTGTGTTCATATGAAGAACTTTAACCTCGCCTAACCTGAATCCGGGTAGTCCATAGGCGAGATCATTCCTAGGCTGGATAAATGATTTTACATATAAACGAAATGTTAAATTTATAAGAGTTTAACAAGATAGACAAGATCCCAGTTGTTTTCTATCTTGATTAAGGTGGGATAATTTTATCCATATGAACAGCCACTCATAACAAAATTTTATCGAAAATGCAAATAGCAAAAACTGATTTTTTTGACGGAAAGAATATAATTTTTTGAAATATTTAGCGCAAAACATAAACAAAAATCTTTTAAAAAACGCAAAATTTTTGTATAGATTTATATTAGCGATATAAATATTATATTAGAAATAGTTTTTATTAGATAAATAAAGTTGTTGAATATGAAAACAAATTTTAGTAATAAAATGAAACTATTTAAACGGTTAAGAAAATAACTTTGAAATAAAATATCATAACTTCTAGGCTAAAGTTTTATTTTAGACTACAAATTATTAAAAAGAAAGTTATAGAAAGTAAAATTTTTTTCTATTTAAAAAATATAAGAAACTGATATCACTCATATATTTAAAAACTAGTTAATGGAGTGACATCAATGAAAAGTAGTTGATGGAGTGACATCAATGAAAAACTAGTTAATGGAGTGATATCAATGAAATAAATAAAGAAAACAAAAAACAATCAAAAGTCTTCTTTTAATTATTTCCAAAGAGAAAAAAAAATTTCTAATTTTTTTCTTCTTTTTTTTTATAAAAAATTTTGTTTTATATAAATACTTTTATACTTTTTCTTTTCTTGTTTGTTTGATTACACTCCTTAGTTTGTTGATTATACTCCTTAGTTTGTTGATTACACTCCTTAGTTTGTTGATTATACTCCTTAGTTTGTTGATTATACTCCTTAGTTTGTTGATTATACTCCTTAGTTTGTTGATTATACTCCTTAGTTTTAAAAAAGGACTTTTCAGGTTTTTGCAAATTAATTGCAGAGAATTATTATAATACTATAATTTATTTATTTATTACTATTAAGTTATAAATGTTTATATCAATTTAAATATTGAAAAAGGTTTTTTTAGAATATAAGAGTATTTCTTTAATAGTAAGCATTTACAAAAAGCATTTACAAAAAGCAGTAAGTAGTTTAAGCTTACTTTTTAAAAATTAATAGTTTCCGTTAGAGGGCATAAAAAAATGATAATTCAATAAGGCGTAAAGTGGAGGACTCAGCGAGAAAATTACCAATTATCAATATAAGAAGATCAACAATGTTTCAAAAAATGTTTGTAGTAAAACTGCGAGTTGTTTTTGAGATGATTGAAATCTGTATTGCTTGTCAGAAAGTATATTTATAAGTTATTAGTCTAATAATGAGATGTCAGAAAGTATAAGGTTATTAGTTTAAAAATGAAATGTTAAAAATGTGTTGGTGATTCGATGAACTTGCTAATAGACTGGTAGAACGTTGGTTAGCGGATTCAAAAAGGTACTCTTTATTTTTTAAAAATTGTAACAGCAGATGAAACCTAATCAGTTAAGAACTTTTAAAATAGCCCAAAATAATTTGAAGAGACTTCGATCAAATCGATTGAAAAAAGCTGATGTTATGAGCTTTACTGCCTGGCAGGCAGTAAAGTTCATAACTTCAGCTATATTGTTGTTATTGGTGAACAATAAAGTCACCAATAACAACAATATAGGATAAGGAATAATAAGAAAGGGTTCGTTAATCGGTACCCGGTATTTTAGCCAAAATTCTGAAAATAAAAAATCTGAAAAAGTGCAGTCTTGAGAAGAAATATTATCCAGAGAAAAAAAAATAGAAAAATGATAGAGTAAGGTGTGCCCGCTGGGTGAGGTAGTGCAAAGCGGAAGTCCAAAAAGGAAAAGATAAAGCACAAAAGCAATTTTTCTTAACAAGTAGGTGAACTGGTTCTTAAATTTATTCCCAAACCAAGTGAATAACATGTGAATAATAAAGTCAATTTGTATCAAATTATATCAGCCATCAAAACTGAGATCAAATTATAATGCGGTAGTGGTGTAGTGGTAAAGCCCTCGCTTCATAAGCGAGAGGTTCTGAGTTCAATCCCCACCACGTCCCTGGTAGTACCGCGCTCAACTTGTTTCTCTGCGCAGCGGCCTTGTTCCTCAAGGTTCGTGTTTCGGAGTTATAGAGTAGAGAGAGGGTTATAACCACTATTAAGTAGCCTCCTCATCTGTAGTGGCCTTCTCGGCCTTGAGGAGGTGAATAACAAAAAAAAAAAAAAAAAAAAAAAAAAATCAGCCATCAAAACTGAGACGAAACAGGCGGTTTCAAATATGTCTCACAAAGTGCGAGTAATTGCAATTTGTATTATTCAACTAAAAAAAATTTTCATTGTAGACAACAAATATTCTTAAAAAAAAAATTAAAATAGTTTTGGTGTTTGTAGTTGAAGTAATTTGTGTTCGTAATTGTTTTTTATATATAATATTAATATTAATTTTCTTTCAATTCACATTAATCTTTAATGTGTTACTATTGCCAATAATTATCTTTCCATGGGTTTACAGAGGGTTTCCAGAGGGTTTCCAGAGAGTTTCCAGAGTTTAAAAGACTTAAATCAAGCTGTTATTACTTTTTATTTATTTTTTATTTTAATCTTTTTATTTGAATTTGTAAAGAAAATGTCTTTAAAATCAATATTTGTTAAAATCCACTTGAAAAGAATATTCTTTTTTGTTAAATGTATTGACAACCCACTTTAAACCTTTGTAAAGATGACCATAAAATTTGTTTTAAGTCTTAAGCTTAATAAGTGTAGCCTAATAAATTAGTAGTCGTGGTCCACTCAACAAAAATTAAACTTTTTTTTTAAAGCTTTAAGAGGCTTTATATCATTCTTTTATCAAAGATTTTTTGCACATAAAAAAAGATAAAAATATTTTTTTATAATATTTAACATTTTATTACTGTTTTGAAAATTTTTTTTTTTAGATTTTCAAAAACTAGACAGACCTGTTTTCTTAAAAGTATTTAGAATCAGTGTTCGTATATTCTTAAATCTGTTTTAGCTCATCGAATTGCTAATAAAAACATAACTTCATAAAAAGAGTCAATATCAAAAGTTTTTTCTTATTTAACTACTGAATGAAATTTAGCAATTAATTAACTAATTCTAAAACATTATTATACATCTGTTTTTATAACAACAAAATGAAAAAAAGAGTAAAAAAAAAAAATTAAATTAGAAGTATAGAACGGAAAACTTCATCAAATTTTTATAGTCTTAAAATTCTTCGATCTAAAATATAAATACAGAAATTTATACCATAGAGTTGGATATGTTAAATACCCCTAGTAGGGTATAATTATTTACCTTTAAAGGTAGAAAATTATATTTCAAATAATCTTTTGAACTTTTTTTACATTTTTACATTTTTTACTCTAAAGGTAAATATTTTAATTTTAGAAAATAAAAATTTATATTCTTCTATGGGTATATCGCATACTTTTTTATATATTTTTAATACATTTTTTTATACATTTAAAAATAATTATTTTTTTAACATTTAATTTTATGCTGTATTTCTACTGTGCTGAATATACTTACTAGATAAATGTTTTGCTCTAATTTATCTGTCACTTCTCATTTGTCCTTGTATGGCTGCTGCTTCTCTAACTAATTTAATATGTCTTTCTACTCTTTAAGATTGGAACAAAAAATCATCTTTGCATCACTTTTTGCATATTTTGTTCATTATTTGCATGTTTTTTCATTGTCACTTTTAAATCATCGCTTAACTCTAATATCATTGGTGGTGGAAATACGATTGCTGCCTCTATTATAACCAATTCAACATGTCTTTTTTAAACTTTAAGAGTAACAAAAATAAGCCATTTCATTGAAAATGCAATTTAGTATAGCGTTTTCAATGAAGTTATCACATTTATTTTAACATTGGTAGTCGAGTCTTTGGAAGTTCAGTCCTGTTTTCAAGATTTTTTTAATAAATTACATTAATATTTAGAAAAAAAGAAATTTGACTTTTCTTACTCCAATAGAATTCGAAACAGTGTATTGCCTTGCCATCATATTTCTAGGAGCTGCTAAATATTTAAAAAATTTTGTTTATTAATCAAGATTAATATCAAAATATTTTCTGGGTAATAATAATATGCATTTTATTAAGTTAATATATAAGCAATAAGTTGCCAACTGTCAGAATACAAACGAGAGATGTTAAATCACTGAAAAGGAACTCTTAGATGCAGTATATCTATTAAAACTAAATAAAAGTGTGGGGTATGATAATATTAGTAGAAATGTAATTAGAAAAACTGATAAAATACTTAAAAATCCCTCTTGTACATATTTTTAATCTATCTTTAAAACTAGGCATTTATCCGGAGAAACTTAAAATTGCGAGAGAAAATTGCGAGATTTTCAAATCAAGAGACATTTCTAATCCTGAAAATTATAGACCAATTTCAATTCTTCCATGCTTCTCAAAATTTTAGAGCGAATTATGCGTAACCGAATTTTAACTTTTCTAAATATTATTTGCAGATGACTCGAGTTTAATTTATTCTAATGGAGATGTCAACCTTTTAATTAAAATAGTAAACAAGGAATTTTTAAATCTAGCGGAATGGTTTAAGGCAAACAAATTGTCCTTCAATTTAAATAAAACTAAGTATACTTTTTTTCATAGAATTCACGATAAAGAAAATATTCCATTAAAACTTCCTGATCTTAATATCATCATTAAAGTTTTTAGGAGTGATACTTGACAAAAACTTGACATGGAGAGAACACATAAGAACGTTAGAAGATAAAATTTCGAAAAATATTGGCATTCTATACAAAGCTAAGCATTATTAAACCAAAACTGCTTTAAAATCTTATATTTCTCCCTCATACACTGTTATATAAACTATGCAAATATTGCATGGTGCAGCTCTAATGTAAGTAAAGTTAAAAAATTGCTTAGTAGACAAAAACACGCTGTTTGAATTGTTTCAGGTGCAGGTCGTTTTACACATTCTAAAGAACTATTTAAAAATCATCGCATACTTAATGTTTTTCAGTTAAACCTTTATCAAATTCTTATATTTATGTATAAATTTCATAATAAAGTAACTCCTATAATATTTAATACACTATTGAATAAAATTATCCACGAGTACCCTACAAGATATTCAAATTACAATTATTAGCAACCTAAAATGCACTATTTGGTTACCAAATTTTCTATTGCCATCAGAGGTCATAAATATTTAAAATAATGTACTCGAAGTATGAAGGAAATTAATTGCTAAATATTAATCTTAAGTCCAAAGAAACTAATAAAGTCACGTTTTATATAATTTATATACATACTTTGGTTATAAGTAAATATAAAAGTTAATTTAATGGCAAAATGGGTTAATAAAAGTTAATCCGAAGAATTTCGAGATTTTCATTTTGTTGGTATAAAATAGTCTTGCTTTGTCTACCATAGATTTCTTTACATATTGAAAATTGTGTTTTTCTGATAGCATGTGTTCTTCTAATGATTCATCATCAAAAAATGGTTCAGCGCAACTTAAATGTGTACAATACCTGATAGTGTTAACATTTCTATTAACAAGTAGTTTTTTGGAAATTTTTGATGCAGTATAATTTTTGCAAGTTGAACTAAAGGGCTTAACAATTTTAACTGAAGTATGGAATGTCACATTTGTGATTACATTTTTTACCTGTACCAATTCAAAAGTCTCCACATTATCATGTGATCAGAGAAAAACTGAGAAAAATAATGGCTTCCAATCTTAGGAATCAGATTGGGTCCTGATAAAATAGAGGCTTTGGAGTCTATTTTGACAACAACGACATCCGTAACGAAATCCTTTACCATCATCAAAAGTATTATAAAGATTTTCTGCAGTCGATAAAGTGTCTCCAACATCTTCAAAATGTCTCCAACATCAATAAAGTGTCTCCAACAACAATGTGTATCCAACATCAACAAAACTCCTGATAACACATGAACCTTTATCACATTAATTATTTTTACCTGAATTCTCATTGTAATCATACCATTTAAGAAAGAATTGTATTGTTTAGCAAACTTTGTAAAGGGTTTCTAACTAGATATTTCTATGATAAAATGATGCATTTTTTGACTTTGCAAAAAGATTTTTTAAACAAGGAAAATCATTTTTAACTTTTGCCAAAACAACATCAGTACAAAAGAATACATTAGCAAGGGTTGCTCACATATATATACAGCAGTAAAATTTTTTTTTTTTTCTCATTTGACCATTTTCATTTAGCAAAAAGACATTTACATGTAGAGCCATTCTTTTTTTTTTCAAAAGTTTTCTATTTGGCCTTTATGGAATTTAGCTGGAAAAATTATCTGACAAAAATTTATCATCCAAAATCCAATTTCCTCATCAAGATGCTCAAAAGCAATTAATGATTGTCTAAATATAGTATTACAAATGATTATCGAAAAGGAGTTGCTTGTGTAGCAATCATTAATGATTGTTTAAAGCAGTTATAAAAATGATTGTCCAAAGGGAATTGGTTGTCTTAAAATCATCACAGTCATTAACACAAATATCACACCAAATTGGTAGTCATATTAAAAATATATTTCTTCCTTACTTTGGATATTACACTTCAGTCATCACATTACTTGAACCTATTGTTAATTATGTTGTTATACTAAAAAAGCTTAGAAAATTTTTTTTGTCAAGCACTCATGAAGAATTCCGTTACAAAATTGTCTTTTATCTTTTTTTAAATTAGAGCACTAATTATTACGATGTAAAGTATTAATTACGATGTAAAGTAGCCTTTTTTAAGCATATATTTTAAGTTGCTAGCGTATTTTTTACGTTGCAAATAAAGACTACTTCTAGAACATCTATGAGCTTTTTTATAGCATTAGCACATAGATTTTTTTCAGCTATCGGAAGATTCATGTATGAGGCAGACCTAGCGCTACGATATTTATGATATAAAAACGATTTTTTATGATATAAAATCAATGTATGCCTTAGTCGTTTTCCGAAACAATTCAGGAAGTCATTTGCAAGTTATGGCCTTAGAAGATATTACTCTTAAAAGTACAAGTGCGATTTCAAATTTAGCGGTTTTGAACCGTGACTTCTAGACAACAAAATGTGTATTCATATTAATTTTTTATTTATACAGTAGAAATCTACCTGGAGTAGCAAAACATAAAAAAGAATGCCTAATGGAAGTGCTTTAGATTCAAATCTTGTGTCATAAAATTTTTAACTTATTTATCATAAAAAAAACAGTTCGTATTTAAATTTTTATTTCGTTGTTACTTTTTCTAATAATATTTCGCAGTCAAAACGTGCTCAGGTTCTCACTCACAACATTTGGAGAAAAAAACAGCGAAGTAAAAGATTTTTTGTAAGAATAGGCCGGGTGAATAAAAACAAGCAATTGCTTGTACTCAGTAATTGGTCAGCTATACGTGAATAAAAGCTTAAGCAATTTAGCCCAAGTTTTTATTTACGTAAAGCTGAACAATTACTGAGTAAATTGCTTAACTTTAAGCGAATAAAAATTTTGAGCAAAACTCGTAAAGTTTTTATTTACGTAAAGCTGACCAATTACTGAGCAAAAGCAGTTGCTCAGTTTTATTCACCCAGCCTAATATTTCGCAGTAAAATCGTGCCCAGGTTCTTACTTGAGCTCTTTGGAGATAACAACAGCGAAGTAAAATGGTTTTTTTTGTTCATTAATAATCTTAATTGTTAATACTTCTCGAATGTCAAAAACGCAAAGAATAATTTTACCTTTACGTCTTATATTTTCATGAATATAAATTCGAACTCAACCACCGCGTTAATTTGAGCTCCACCACCGCGCTATTTATTTGTCAAGTGAGATTTTAAAACAAGGAAAATAATAATTAGAATTTTTATTTATGTTGCTTGCCGTTTGTTTTCAGTTAAGCAAATAATAAAGTATTTAATTTCCTCAAGTAAATTTTAAAGCTTTTCAAATTTAATGATTCTGATAATAACGTGTAAGTTCTAATTTGATCGTTGCTTTTTTTTTAACATTCTAAAATAGAGTAATAGTATTAAAATCAAGCTATTTTTGTATTATGAAAATAATTATTATCTGGGATCTGGGTAAGAGTTTTCATAAAAAAATTTCAAAAAAAATAAAGGCAACACTTTTAAAATCATTTATTGAAGCCATGATTAGTTATAAGAAATAATTCAAATATGAGTTCTTCTAAAGAATGAGCGCATTTATTTTTGAAATTCGCTAGAAAAAATTTTATCATATTTTATAACTACATACTAACCTTCAAGTTGCAAAATTTTTGACTCCTTCCCAAAACTGCTTTCGGCTTTTCGGTGGTACAACACCAAAAAAGCTAGGTAGCTAAAATTTTTTTTGAGTTTTTCAATTTTGCATAAAATATGTGTCAAATTAATCAAAGAACGTTTAGCCAAAGTTTCAGAGCTAAATAATTTACGTTTCTTTAGATATGAGCATTTTCTTAGAACACTATGTATCTTTTTTTCCTTAGCAACGGAGATACTAAATATTTAACATGGTTGCTAGGGGATTTTCTCCCTAAAGTAAAGCTCATTTTTATTGGAGTGTTCAAGCTTTGTAAGCTTGATGTCACTTTTATGTTTTCCGAATTGAAATTCAATTAAAAGTCATTGTTCTAAACACATTCTAAAAACATTCCACTAAACATGTATTGTAACAGTTAACAAATTTGAAAGATTTGGAGTGTTATTGTTTGTTTACCCTCTGGATTTTTATTATATATGTGTATATATATATATATATATATATATATATATATATATATATATATACATACATACATATATGTTATATATATTTAAATTAAATAAAAGAAATGCCAAATAAACAAAATAGAACTAGAAAGAAGAGCAGAAAATGGAATGGGTTTAAACCATCTGATATTCTCAAATCAAAACCTGCAGATCAGGAGATTTCTTGTGTTAGCTCAAGAAAGTTAGATGTATCGTTCAGCTCGGATAAGTGTGAATCTGACAACTATTTTATACTTATTAACTTTTTATTGTTAAAGAAATTAATTGCACACACTGTTTGCCCTAATTGCTTTATTGGAAATTTGTTAATCAAAGATAACGTTGGTTCTCGCATGGGCTTTTGTCATTTACTTGAGATGAAGTGTACGAAGTGTAACTTTTCTAAAAATTTTAGAACTTCAACAAAGTCAAAGAATTCTTTAAACACAAATGAGTTTCCTATTGATACTGTTAAAAAAGAACTTTCATCTCTAGAATCACCATATGAGATCAACCTGCGAGCTGTCATCGGATTGCGAGAAATAGGTGCTGGTCATGAGTCGATGAAAACTTTTTCCTTCTGTATGAATCTTTATTGTTTGTCGCCTTATGGCTTTAATAAGTTAAATAAAACTGCCATGTTAGTATACAAAATTGCTGCTGAGGAAAGTAATCAAAAAGTTGCTTTTGAAACAAAATCAATAAACAACTCTCTTGAAATGAAAGAAGTTAGAACTTCTATTGATGGTTCATGGCAAAAGCGAGGTCATAATTTGTTGAATGGTGTTGTAACTGCTGTTTGTAGTGATAAATGTATTGATGCAGAGATATTTACCAAACATTGCAATGGATGTAAAATGTGGAGATCTAAAAGAGGAACTCCAGAGTATCAATGTTGGTTGGTTGATCACCAGTGCGAATCGAATCACGAGGGTTCATCAGGTAGTTTTGAATCTGTAGGAGCTGTGGCTATGTTTAAGAGATCTTTACAAAAAAATAAGTTGATATATAAAGAATATCTAGGAGATGGGGATTCATCTTCATTTAATGATGTAATAGTAGCAGATCCTTACAAAGAGTATGGTATCATGCCTGTAAAACTGAAATGTGTTGGACATGTTCAAAAACGGTTAGGAACACGTCTTCGAAA
This sequence comes from Hydra vulgaris, assembly GCF_038396675.1. Lineage (NCBI taxonomy): Eukaryota > Metazoa > Cnidaria > Hydrozoa > Anthoathecata > Hydridae > Hydra > Hydra vulgaris. The sequence continues at coordinate 13,328,921 of NC_088921.1, read as the reverse complement.
CTTTATCAAAGCCCAAAAAGGTACTAAAAAACCAAAATCAGGCAGAGGTAAACTCACTGAAAACTGCAGTAATTCAATGCAAAATTTCTATGGTCTTGCAATCAGATCTAATGTGGGAAACTTGTATTCAATGAAAAAAGCAGTTTATGCCATGCTTTTCCACTTAACCGATTTTCCTGATTCCTACACACGCCACCAGTTTTGTTCTCGTGGAAAATATAGTTGGTGCAAATACTGGGCTCTAAATTATAAGAATTATAAACCCAAATCTACCATAACTCTGTGGATAAAAGATTTAATTCTACCAATAATTATAAATTTACAATCAGATGAATGGATATCAAAATGTTAACATGGAAACACACAAAATGCTAACGAGGCACTTAATGGACTTATTTGGGCTCGTGTACCAAAAAGAGTTTTTGTTTCTTAATCACCACTGGAAATGGGAACATATTCAGCTATTTTAGCATACAATGATGATGCAAAGGGTGTTATTAGTGTTTTTAGACATTTTGGTTCACATGGTAAGGTATCAAATATTTCAGCGACTTCTAAAAATAAAAAAAGGATTAGTCAAATAAGATGCAAGTCATCAGATAAGGGAAAAAAAAGAAGAAAAACTCTTAGAGCCATCAAAAAAGGTCACCTAGATGAGGAGAAAGCAAAAGAATGTAATGACAGTTATGTTTCAGGAGGATTTTAAATTAGTATTGTAAATAATATCTCAAGAATTTTTCAAAACTGTTAATCTCAGTTCGCGTTTTTTTGTTTTTGCTTAAACTTCAAAACACAGTTTCTTGAGTTAGCATTGTTCATTTGGTCTGAAATTTTCAGTACTTGCTCGAAATACCTATAAAATTCATTTAACAGATGGATTTTTTTTTATGATCAGTAATTTTTTTTTTTTTTTAGTCAGATCTCTCTAAAACGTCAAAAAATAAATAAAATATGAGGAAAATCTACATAACTCATCATTTACTTTGATATTTAAAAAATCTATCTGTTAAATGGAATAAAATAGTGTTTAGAGTAAGTGTACAAAATTTCAGATCATATGATGATAGCTAGCCTTAGATATTATTTTTTGAAATTTAGTCCAAAAACGCATTTTTTGATCGTTTTTCCGCCATTATGATCCTAATGCTAATTAAAAAATTTTTTTTTTTTTGCTTTTTTTTATTTAAATCATTTGATTAAACTGTATTTAAATGCATTTTTATTTTGGAGGTTTATTTCATTTTTTTATTTAGTTGGTGTTGTACCACCTTAAGAATGAGCGAATTTATTTTTGAAATTTGCTAGAAAAAATTTTATCATATTTTATAACTGCATACTAACCTTTAAGTTGCAAAATTTTTGACTCCTTCTCACAACTGCTAAAATCGTTTCTTTAGAGAAATTCTCATTAATGTATATCCCAGTAGATTTTTTCTTGTTAGTAATTAATTTCTTTGTTAGTAAATAATTTTGTCAACTTGTTGCTCTCTCGCCTGATACAGGGGGGCTAAAGTTATAGGGTTCTTATGTTTCCAGCCTTTAAACATCGCAATTTTCAGTAATGCATCTTTATTTGACTAAAACCAGCGGGCACAGCATCCGTATAAGTCTGTACGCCGTCCTTAAGACGAGTAAAGAACGTTTTGTAAAGCTGGAAATATAAACATAAATGTTTGAGTTTGTTATATATCAGAAAACTAGCTCAAACAATAAAAAATGCTTATCCGCCCTTGCGTTTTTTTTTTTTTTTTTTTGAAATGGTATCTATGAAATTTATTATTTGCGGCAGTTATAAAGCCCAATTGATTTCGGCTAGTAAAAAGGCTTGACAACGCTATTGGGAGCATCAAAGAAGGAAACTAATCTGAAATTTTAACGGATTTTTAACCGAGATAGTCAAGAGCTAGTAAACATGATAAATGTCAAAAGAGGCTCACTGATCTTCGGAAAAACCGTTTTAGACGCGAATCTAAAAAATTCATCATGAAGCTGCTTATCTTTTAAAAGTATGTTGCTTTCTTTGCTCAAAGCTGGTTACGTGACACAAAGAGAGTCTCAGCCGAGTGCAAATGCTATCGAGACACAACACAGTAACTGTGTCTTGTAATCTTTGTCGATAACTGTTATCAAGTGTGAAAAAGGAAAAAATTATGTATGGGGCACACCAGTACTTACAAGTCCAAAAACATTGTATGACCTGGTTGCATAAGAATCAGTGTTTCATAGTTCCTACATGGTAAGACAGTTCATGCAATTTAGGTTCAACAAATGGGAAAAAGTGGTTACCAACACCAGCATTTGCTAACAGCCATGCTATAAAGATTTTAACGTATAATATTTATAGTTTCGCAAGATTTTAGTTGAATACTTTCAAATTTATTTTCTGTAGTGAATCAATGTTGCTAAAGAGGAAAACGAAGAAACTAGTGAATCATGGCGCAGTGGACAGAGTTGTGGCTGAGAAAAAAAGAGGTCCAAGGTATCAACGTTAACTCTAGCCCAATAACTGACATTATTAAGGAAGGATGCATTAACTTCCTTGTTAAATTTAATTAGTTTAATATTAATTTATTCTAATTTAACTTAAGTTCTATTTTAATTTGCTACAATTTTAGTTAAGTTTATCTTATATTAAACTTTTAACTTTCTAGTTAATTCTCATTTCTAGTTTCTAATTTGTAATTTCTAAGTTTCATTTCTAATTTCTAGTTAAATGCTCATCTGCCGCGATATGTCTGCAAAGACCTCTGGGAGCATCTTGGATGCATCACAAAATAATTGATAGTAATAACAAAAATAAGGAAAATTTTAACGAAGAAGTCGATTTAAACTTTTACCTGATTTCTTAATTCACAAATTTATTTTTAAAAAAAGAGACCAGATGTTTTTATTAAGGGTGAAAAATGAGCCTTTCTCCTAAAACTTCCATTAAAAATGGTAGTGCAAGCGTAGTGATAATTTGTTTGTTAAATTATCCTTTTATACTAAAACCCTTGCGTATCTTAACACAGATACTATGCTAGTATCTGTGTTATTATAAAGCCACCCTCGATCCCTCTTTCACATCCAATTTTAGTTTTATAAAAAGCGAGTCTTAAGTCTTATTAAAAAATCTATTAAAAGAACTAGTTTAAAGCATCGAAAAATAAAATTTTTTGATAAGTTTTAAATTCGGTTTAGGTAAGTTACAAAAAAACAACATTTTTGATAAGTTTAGGTAAATTCGGTTTAGGTAAGTTATAAAACGCGTTTAAATAAGATTTGTTTATTTACTTCTCCCATATTACACTTATACAACCGTTGTTGACATAGTTAAAATATAAATATTCTATAAGCGTCCCAATTGCATTTTTTCTGCATTCATACGTATTTATTAGTGACTATTGGAGAAAAAGAATTTACCTCGAATAACTAAAAATCCATTATTAAAATCACCTATTTTAATTATTCACCCAATTTTCATTCAAACTTCTGAGTAATTCTTCTCTTGTTAAATAAATATAAATTTATATAGTATTCTCAGTTGTTTTTCCTTTCTAAAGAGTGATTTTCTGATTTCAGATCTAGAGGACAAGTCTTTAATATTTTTGGCGGGAAAAAATTTGTTTGTCCGCTATAGTAATTACCCACAACTAATAACAAAAATTACTTATTTACCAAAAGGAAAAATTGAAAAATACGCGAAATCAATAGTTGACTTTATAAAATCTGGCGGCTTAAACATTTTTAACATAAAAGCTTCAGGAAAAGCTGTAAACTTGATAGATAATAAAGATATGAGAACTCCTTGGCTTCGACAATTCATTGGGAGTTATACGGTGATATATACTATAAGAGCTGATATGTAAATTATTAAAAAATCTTACAGAAAATAAAACTCCCGATTTTTCTTCCAACATTCTGCTTTTTAAACAATTAGATCAGAATAATTATGAAAATCTTTGACGACCTGACATTGTGTCGTATGGAAATACATTAAGTGCACAGGATTATGAATAACTTCAAGACCTAACGGCTGAATGATACTTGTATAAATTTATCAAGAAAAACCCACTGCTGAGATTCACTTTAAACAAGCGGTAACTTCTGATGTGTCAGTTCGTTAAAACTGTATTGTAATGTATTGAAATCAATACTAATGACGGAAAAGTTGATATGTTAATTAATAGTATTGTTTATTTATGACGACTTCATCCAGTTTTTATTGATACAGAATTATTAAATATAATAAACCAAACAAAATTGCTTTTTTTATTCCATGTTATGTTAATAAATTATTAAAATATTGATGACAAAATCTTTACATTTTACGATTTTATGTATTACGTACTTGGTTGCTTTTTTTTATTTCATTTGACACCATCATATGTTACCGTACCCATCAATGTTAATGACGAATAAAATTACGATGTTACGTATTTTGTACTTTTGTTAAAAATTTTTAACAAACTACGTTTTTTCCTTTAAACATATTTGTAATATAGAACTGTATTGACTTTGATAATACTGCTACTTACAAAAAGTTATTGTAACTTGCTAGAATTGTTTTTTTTTTGTTATTGTTGTTTAGTATTAATTGATTGTCATCATATTTTACCATTACATTTAGGTTGAATCTTTAGTTTCAATTTTACTGCAAATTTATCGAGAATTTCTTCATTTGATATAAAGATTACTTAACTTCCAGGTTGTCCTTTATAATAAAGGTTTGATTTTCTGAAGAAAATATTGAATTCAGGTCAGTAATACAATTAATGCGTGGATTGTTTCTAGCAAACTCTTCTGTAATATACGGGAGTGCCATTTGACATGTGTGCAAGGTGCTTGTTATTATCGTTTATCTTTTTTTTATTTTTTACACATAAATCATTTTATTTAAATATTTAAATAAATATTAAATACTGTAAAACATTTCTCCATAAAAAAAAATATATAAATCTTATCAAATGCCCTTTAAATTGTATATGACAATAAAATACATTCTTTACAAAATCATTTTTAAATTGGGCTTTACATAAAGTGTTAAAATAAACTTTTCAGAAATAAAACATAAAAATTAAAGAACAAAAAATTAGTTTAACAAATTTTAGCCGTTACGAACTTTTTTTTAATTTCATCATAAACAAAATATGATTATTATTTAAATTATTCTTTACTTCACGTTTATTATAATTAGTTAAATAATTCATTAACTTTATTTAATAACTAAGTTATTTAAACTAATTAATATTAACTATTTATACAATTATGAACAAAATAAAAAAATAAAAAATAAAAATGTTTTTGGCAAAATTAGCCTTTGGACACCATGTCCATAGGTGCAAAACAAAGCATTTACCATCCTCCTCAAACAATCTTTTGTTTAGAATTAAGAAAACGATAAATATAATAATACAATAAAATCGTAATAATTTTAATACTAGCAATTTTAATTATAATAATAAAAACAAAATATATATATTAATAACAATAATAACAAAAACAATAATAATAATACTGATAACAATAATAACAACAGAAATGTAATATAAGAAATATAATTATAATATAATATAAAATTAAAAAAATAATTTACAAACAGAGAAAACGACATAACATTGGTAGTTATAGAAATAATAAAATTGTATATTATTTTTATAATTATAATAATAACAACACAAACAATGACTATTTACAAGATTTAATTTGATATCATGATCAGGTTGTTGGTTTTATTTTACAAGAATGAGGTGGGTTAAGTAAAAGAGGGGAGGCTAGAATTTTTTTTTTTAACAATTTATTACTTTATATTGTAATTAAATATTGGGTTTGAATATTGGGCAATTTGATTTTACTAATTCAAAATAAAACTGCTTTGAAAAAGAATGAAAAACTGATCTTTTTTTGCTTTTTTTTTTCTAACGTTGAATAGTTTAGTAAAAGCGCAAATTCAGAAGTTTTGAAAAATATTTCAAAGTATTTAATTACCACTCTAGTCTTTAAGAAAGACTTATTCAGGTCGAAAAAAATTTAGAATTAGAATGCTCTGAAATTTGATTGGCCTGCTGTTTCTAATGCAAGCTTTAATCAGCTAATTTTTTTATATAATTAAGTAAGCCTAAACCCCGAAACACCAATCTTAAGGTGGTATTAGGGTAAAAAAGGGTAAAAAATTTTTTGGTAAAATTTTGAAAAATACTAAAATGAATGTTTTGAATTCTTAAATCTACCTATTTCAATATGCGTTTTGCAAAAAGTCGAAAATCTTTTTAATTTTAGTCAAATTTGCCCTTTTTTAAAGATCTTAGCAACGACCTTAGTAACGCTTTTCCTCCGATATCTCCTAAACCAAAAAAGGAAATGACTTCAAATTTTTGCTAAACAATCCTCAAGACGTTTGACTTCTCCTTAAATATTATATTAAGCTATAAGCTGTACGTTTATGTTTAAGTTTATGTTATAATTACAATATAATTATATATAATTACAATATATTACTTTTCAAAACTTGTTTTAGCTTTTTTGCAGCTTTTTTTTCTCGTTAAATCTTAATTTTGCAGAAAAAATAACTTTTCATAGAAAATAAATAATGGGTTGAGATTTTGCAGGTTTAAAAAATGAACATATTAGGAATGTTGTCTATGAAGCAAAATTTTTTAATTTTGTTTTCAAATTCATTTTTATCATGTTTTGGTCCCAAACTTCCTTAATTTTTATATCATAAAGTTTGAATGTCAACCTGGTAAAAGTTAAAAAGGTTTTCAAAAATTCTGTTTTATTGACAACATTCTAATTACATTTTGAATTCGTTTTCAAATTTTCAAACAGTTTTGACAATTTTTAAGTTATTTATATTATATAAAAGAATAGGCAATTTTAGGGGTAAAATACCACTAATAATGCGCATAAATAATGGCGTCATCGCTACAAAAAAAATTTTTTGTACTGTTTTATATTTCTTTATTGTTCATTAATAAAAAAAAGTTAAAGTCTAATAATAGTTTTCAATTTTTGTTAAAAAGGTTGCCTTTACCCTGGTACCACCTTAATAAACAAGACTACTCCGCACAGAGGCTGCTCCGCAGAGAAATAGATTATGTGCGGTACTTCAAATAGCATAGGCCTAAACGAGAATGTTATTACCTTTTCAATTTTATGCATAACTTTAAAACAAACACATCAAAAATTATTTCAACTCTTTTAGTCACTCGTAGTATGATGTATACAGCAAAAAAGAACTGCAAGTTCACAGGATTTACTTAAGTAGATTAAAAACAACAAATACCAACAAAATCTAGGGCCTGACAAAACCAAATGTTATATAACAATATATTATAAGAGGAACTAAAAAAATACAGACCTATTATTCACTCGTGTTCATCTCATCTTTCATCGATCTGCAAAAAACCAAGGAACTTGTATCAATCATGCGTAGCATCTCTCTTTCAATTGATTAGCGATTTTAATTGACGCAAAACAATTTGCTTTTATTCTAAGAGACAAATTAACACTAATCCTTGGCATGGCCCTTTCAGGTTAGTTGAGAAAATGTTACCTGGTAATTTCAAAGTGGAAAGTACTAGTAATAAAAAATTTGCTACCCCAGTACATGTTTCTCGTCTTAAACAATATTTTGGTTTCGAAGAAAAACCCAGCACAGATGTAATTTTAGACAGTAATGTGTACAACGAAGCCATAGAAACGGCTATTAAATTTACTGCAGAAGATAATTGCCAGAAAAAAGTGAAAACAAAATATTTGCAACTGAAGACACAGAAGCAGATAAAATAAATGATAGGTCTCCCAAAAACGGAATTGATGACACAGACATATTTAGAATAGAAAAAATAGTTAATAAAAGGAGAAGGAAAGAAAAAATCTAATACTTTGTAAAATGGCAAAGTTACCCGTCATCTCAAAATACGTGGGAAGCCAAAGAAAAGTTATTTAATAATTTTACGATACAAAAATATATAAAAGTTTGCAAGTCTCCGCAAGAACAATGATTTACCCAAAGAAACAAAATTAAATAAGACTACCCGGTAATCGATTGCTTCAAAAACCATTTCTCAATAAAAGCAAATTATGGAAGATAATGTTTCCTATTCTTTTATTAAACATGTTCCTCTTGCCAACTGTTACAACAGGGCATTTATAGGCGAAGTATATGACTATACGAAAGTGCAGCCTATTAGTATTATCAGCTACCTTCGCTCACATCCTGCTCACATAATATGCATTCTATAAACAACTTTGTGAAGGCGTTCATGGCAGATGTATACGCCTATCGTCCGCTAAAGACACCAATATATCATTGTTACGCAGAAAAAGTTACTCTCACATGTCAGTCAAATACACTCAACTAAAAATAGTGATAAAAACAGTGACAAAACAATAAAATGATTCATCCAAGTGTTACGAAGGTAACAAACCATTCAAGCGTAAAACAATAAATATTCAATTAATAAGGTAAAACGTTTGGATTAAACGAAGCGTTAAGTTATGTAAGCGTTAAGCGTTAAGAGTTAGTACAGATATTGTACTCAGTAAAATTTAAATACAATTACTTAAGAGTTTTAAATAACAATTGAGTAATTCTTTTAAATAACGATTCAGTAACATTTTATAATAACGTTCACATAACATTAGGATACGAATCTGTAACGATATATAATACATCGTTCCGTAACATTTGGAGGCACTGCCCGGATACAAGTAGATTCCATCTCTGCTTGGGCCGATTTATTTAACTGTGTAAGAAAAAAATTTTTTTTTTTTTTATCATCTGTTATTTTGCCCACGCTACAACGGGAGTTAGCCAGCTTTCTTCGTTTTGAGCTTTATAATCAGTGATAAAAGAAAACTACTAGCATTTCCACTGTACTTAAAAGGCAGCGATCAAGTAAAATTTGAGACACTTCCCACGCTTACTAGAAATGATTTTGACGAACTTCAAGATTAATACCGGGAACATTGTAACAATGCAAATATTGCATGGATATCGTAAGATATCGATCTCACCTCCTACATTAACATCCTCAACAAACTTAGTCAGCAGTTGGGTATCGATGACGAAGCAAAGTTGAGCCTATTTATAAATATAGGACTAAAGCCTCATAGGACTAAAGCCTCATAGGACTAAAGCCTCATAGGACTAAAGCCTTATCTCATAGGACCAAAGCCTACGGAAGGCCTTTAAGTTAAAACAACCAATCAATTATCAAGCCGCAGTAGTGTTTGCCAAGTTGCATAATACAATTAAATCGGATTCAGCTATCTCTCGATTAGAAGCTAAACTGGATGCACTCCTAAATCCCCTTAAAAAAATATGCGGCTACTACCTACCGTGAGCACCCCAACAGGTGTCTACCACAACAGGACATAAGTTGGGGTGTCCACCACAACAGGACATAAGTTGGGATGTCCACCACAACAGGACATAAGTTACGACCTGTTTTGTCCAAACAGGTCGTAACTTATGTACCAGAGATGGACAAGTAATATGCAATTGATGCTTAAGAATAGGGCACGCTATTCTTAAGCATCGTTTTATGTATTAATTGTATGATGCTTAAGAATAGCGTATAAAACTGACCTTCAACCTATATCGCTGCAACATAACCGACGAAGCGATAATACTCAAAACTCATCTGAATTTAGTAATACTTCTTTCTCAAAGGGTCGATATCAAGACCATACACCAAAAAATAACCACTCAAATAACCAAATTCCTCAAAGGTACACGAACACTATAGAAACTCATAAAGGTGAAGAAGATTTAAGCTTTAAAATCTGGGGGCAAATTTATGGCAAACCCGTTCTTATTCTGATAGATACAGGAGCAAAGTGTAGTATAATGGATGCGCCTGTTTTTGAGAGTATAAAAGATAGAGTTCCCAAACCCTTACCCTATTATGGCAGGCTAAAAACGGCTAATGAGACTCGACTTAGTACTATAGGACAATTTTTATGCACTATTTCCATGGAAGGAACTCTATCAAACATAAAGCTATAATTATAAAAATATAACACACACCCTAATTCTGGGTTACAACTTTATGCATCGATCTAAGGTTGCACTTGAGTGTTGACAACACCTGGTCAAATTTGACAATAAGTTCAGCGTCCCAATGAGTAGAAAGACTAGCAAAAGTGGACATATATCAGTTCTAACCACGACACGTCTACACATACGTAGCGAAAAAAACCAAACCAATTGTTGGTTCATGCCGAGAGTAACCCTCAGAATAAACAAATTTTGGGAAATATCTATTATGTTATGGTTTCTGACCCTTTTACCAATAATCATTACTGGCATTACTTTTACCAACAATCATTACTGGCTTATTTATCGGCGAAGTCTTTGACAGCACGAAGGTGAAACGTATTGAAGTTTATCTATTACCACCAATTATGTCATGCAATTATAACATGCATTCGTTAAATGATTCTATGAAAACGTTATGGCAGATGTCTACGCTTATAGATCTCAGGCAACCACAATAACCCTTTTCATTGTTATGCCAAAAAATTCACTCTTACCTGTCAATCAAATTTTCTCAACCAAAAGTCTAAAGGCCTAACATCCAAACAAATCACGTAATAGCAGGAGAATGTCTTTAAGCCATGAATATTAAATTATCACCTTATGAAGCATTACAAGTAGATAGCCTCAATACAAGGCAAACGGTAGCAACAAACCAATTTTATTGTGCATGGTTGCGCACAAAATCACAGCAGTATACCCATTTTTACATAAAAACATATAACGGACAAATCACTGAAAGAGCAGTAGCCCTAGAAAAATACTTCACTAAGTTTTTATGCTATCATTCCCTGCGTCGCTGTGTTTTCAATGAATGGCCAGAATCAAAATTTGTATGGGGAGATGACAACCACGACAAAGAGGTCATGAAGAAATTAGGCACTTACCCAATTGAATGTATAGGTGACTTCGTTCTAATCAGGAGTCTCAAGGTACGTGGAGCTATTCAGCTATTAGAGCAAAAAGACTACGTGCTTACCCTGGATAACGGTATGCCTCTAAAAGACCTCACATTCCCAGATGATGTCTTCAAACAATACAAATCCACCGCTGCAAACTATTCACAAAAATTAGGAAATGACCCAGCTACAGCCATTCTCGAAGCTCACATTACTATACCCCTCATGACTGAAAAGATGAATATAAGTACTTGGGAACAATTGTGTTTAATCCAAATGGAGATCTCTCGCATACATCAATGGATGATTGCCTAGTTTTCGACTACATCAGCAGAATGAGTGCACCAATCCCTAAGAGTAACAGTTGAACCGGCTGGAGATGCTTTACTATTATTGGAATGTAAATTCCTAATTTGTAAAAACAACATGACGAACTAGACCTATCGATTTACGGTAATAGCAGGATCTATGACCGCGACTCCTGGGTCGGAACTGGGACGCCCCAACCACCACAAATTTCCTTCGATGAAGTTGTTTCCTGTAGTGTGTTCATTGATTTTCTTATAACACTAAATGTGCCGCATCATTGTAATCATTGAATAGATAGCGACTATGGATTTTCATTAGAGCGAATAATTTGAAAAACATGTAAAAAGGGCTGTGGGCATTTATCAATGAGTCCACCACCACTACATACGATTCTACCATTGAACTATTCCCAGAACACTCTTAAGATAGTTGGAAAGAACTATTGGATGGCAACAACGATGTATCAGGATTTAAAGAAAAGCATGATGAAGAGAAAAACAACGAACAGCCTTGTGGATCAGCAACTGGACAAAATATGGAACCCACTGAAAATAGCTAACTGTCCCCAAGACAATCTCAGAAGAAACGTATTCTTAATGGAGGAATTGAAGGAATTGTACTCGTGGGAAGAAAGCACAGAGATTTACGAGAATACAGTGCTAGAGGAGATCACAATTTTACAACAATGGATCTTAGCCAAGAGAGAGGCGAGGATACAGAACATCAGGGATTTGAAGCAACTTTTAACAACAAGGAAAAAGGAACTAACGGACCTGCAACCATATAAGAACATTCCTTGCCAACTATAGACGATTTAAACAACTTTGATGAATTTGATAAATTGATGATGGGTTTAGCAGAGGCAGAAAATGTCAATATAGACTAACAAGTATGTATATTTGACGATTATTTCTTTACTTTATGGATGAAATTACCAAGTGAAACAAAGTTAATTTTACACGAAAAATATGGGCACAATTTTCCAGTTGTAATGAGAAAACATGAAACACAGAAAAGATTAAAGAATTTCGCTGAAGCGATGGACGGCACTAGCGTCACGTATACTTTTTGTAATTTGTAACAATTTTATATATTATAAATTACAATATATACATTTATTCGAGTAGTGTTTTGTTTTTTCAGAACAACCTAAGAACCTAGAATTCTACCTATACCATGTAATATATTCAGGGACAGAAACATCACCCCATGGTTTAACTTCAACTCCAATACAATCAAATATAAGGTAAGTATGGGTATTAAGGCCCGGCGGGTAATAAGGCCCACTAATCCAAACTTAGGGAAAAAATAAATTGTGAAACTTTTTTTCGACATTAAAATATTAGAGTTATCTGGTTTTATCACTAGCAGCAAAAAAAAATCAGCATTTCTTTACCGCGCGTTCGACAAAGCAAGATTACTTTGTTAGTTTCGTCAAAAATTGCTTAAGACTAATTTTTAAGATACGTGTTTTTACATTTTAAAATATTTTATAAAGCTTCTATTTTTTTCAATTGCATTTATTTGCATTAAGTACTTATTCGTTATCATTACTCATCATGTAATATTTATGCAAGTGTTGAAACAAAAAGGATACATTATCGATAAACGTAACAGGTTCAAAGCGGGTAATAAGGCCCACTAAAAATCGGCCCACTGAATCTGGTCCTTCACCAGCTTCAGTCACCCAACCCAGTCCCTCAACAGTTTTAGTCGATCAACCTGAAATTAATCTTAATGCAAGTTTCAATGATTTAATGCCGAGTCCTGCTAAAAAGAAAAATATGGCTATGGTCGGTCGCAAAAAAAGTTTTAACTATGTTGCTAAAGCCCTAACGAAAGAAGATTTTCAATCTTCTACTTCTAAAGCTGTTAATAATAAGAATAAGGGCAAAGGAAAAGCAAATGTTTCTAAAGACCTGAAAAAAGATTATTCTCAATCTTCCACTTCTAAAGCTGTTAATAAAAAGAATAAAGGCAAAGGAAAACCAAGTGCAAAGAAAAGTAAGTCTGTAAGTGTGGATGTGAATGATTGGTTTTGTTTGTTATGCCAGCAAAAGTCTGTAGAAAGTATGCGACAATGTTGTAAATGTAAAGTATGGTACCACGAGGCGTGCATGGGGTATGATTCTGAAGATGAGGAAGAATTAGTATGTCCATTCTGCGAAGAATAATGTTTTTCTTTGTAACATTTCTTTATTGAATTTTTTAATTTTCTGTTGTTATTCATTGTTGTATAAAAAATTGATTCTTTTAAAGTATATAAATATGCAAGATTACTTATTATTTTATAAATGTGAGATAAACTATGCATTAAAAGAATGTTTTCAAACTTTTTTCTGGTTTTTCTTTATTTATTTTTTGTATTTTTTACATGGGCCTTATTACCCCCATAAGGCCCAATTAAGGTATGTTACAAAAACATGAATAACTTTTGTTATAATTATTTCCTCAATATGCAGATAAGATTTTTACATCAAGGAATGATTAATCTTAAGCAGCAATCGAAAATATTTTTTTAAACTTAATTTTTAAAGCCTAAATGACCAAAAGTCTGTTAGGTGGGCCTTAATACCCATACTTACCTTATACCAATTTTGCAAGCCAGCCACGTTAAATGTACCAATGCAGATGGAAGACCGGACCCTGAATTCGATGGAAAACTCCATACACACTGTATGCTTGCCATCCCTACTAAAAACAAGTCATTGGATGCAATCCAATTTCGCTGGTCTCTGTTTAGAGACCAGCAAAATAATTTGAAAATATAAATGCCCAGGATGCCACAAGATGTTTAAACGACGATATGGAGTACAATGTAAAAGATGTTCCTTTAAAACTAAATGCAAGCATGTTAACAGTTATTGCTACTACCAAAACCTCAATACCTATATTAAAAGATTTATCTGCGCTATTGTCCGAGAAATTGGTAACCTAATACCCAGCTAAAGAAGAACAAAGTAAAAAAAGTATACAGTATAGATTTTAAAAACTATTTAATTGAGAAAGGCATTGTTAATAATGAACACTATGACGGTATACTAGAGGAAGATGCTAATTTACGATTATTAGAGTCATCAGTAAAGAAATGTAATGATATCGAAACAATAAAAAAAACTGCTTTCCGTCAAAACTACTTGGATTACAAAACAGCGATATTTTAACACCAAGAGTAACAGAATTTAAAGATAAAGGAAGATTAGGAATAACGATATACTTCTTAAAATCAATTGGTACTCATAACAGCATAGACATAAATGACTTACTACGAAATCTATCATCATTCATATCTAACCTAAACACGAAAAAAAAAGGCTTAATACTATGTAGACCATCTAACACAGAGAAATCGTTCTTCGCTAGTTTATTATATAGTCAATTCAAAGATCATAAGATTGGCTACTTCAATTTCCCAACTTCAAAAAATGTTTCTACTTTTATGCTACAATCCCTATGCAATGCATTTGCATAGCAGACGAATTTGTATTTGAAGATGCTGCAATAACTCAAATGATTAAACAGCTACTTGAAAGAAGCAAGACGCTCCACAGTGATGTTAAATACAAAGACGCTTTACAAGTCGATGTGCATCCTGTTATAATAATTATGAATTCTAATTATAAGAAAGATATATATTAAAATGGCACCCTAACGTTTGAGTGTTGCTACGTTATTTTATTCATGGGAACACCTGTAAAACGAATATTCAATGAAGACAAGATAAGCATATTATCAAGTTGTGGAAAAGAATTATTATTTACTGTAAGTAAAAACAAACAAAATATTTGTAAAACTAATGTTAATTTATCTAAATAAAAGAAATACATAGTTAACTGCTTTTTTTAAATTACATCATTATCATTATTAGCAGGTGCAATGTTCTAAAATGTTGTGGTATATTTAGGAATAAACATTCAAATACCACCATTCTAAACAGCTTTCGATTATTAGTTAAAAAAGGATCTGTCATTGTAGTTTTATGATGTAATACATCCTTTCCAAAATATATTTGAGGCTTCATTATTCTATTCTTCGTATCAGGCTGCAATAAAGGCTTTTCATAATTCCATCCTTCAATAGTATAATTGTATTGTAAGCAAAACTTAATATTAATAGGCATAACAGTATTGCCAATATAAGCAGGATCAAAACATAAATATAAAGGCTTAATAGATTTTGCCGCATATTTAAATCAATCTTCCTTCCGCATGAATTTTCCTTAACAAACTCAAGCAAATATCCACCATTAGTTCGAACGTGCGGTAATTCAAAATTTTGGTTATTTGAAATGATTTTTTACTCCTCTTGACATTACCCCATCAGTTATTTAAGTTTTTTTCGATTGATACCATTCAATTACGTTTCAAAACGTACCTTTACGGACCGTTATCAAAAAATAACAAACGAAATAATAACATTAAAAAATGATTAAAAAATCATATTGTTACGTAGTACGGTAAATATTTCAACACAAAATATGTCAAAAAATGTTGCCAAAAAATTCGGTGTTGCTCAAAACATTTTATCTTACTGGATTAAGCATAAAGAAGACATAATCAGCAAGTATGAGTCTAGTTAATTTGGAGCAAAGAAAGTTAAGTTTAGGAAAGCTTGATTCCGTTGATAAAGCTGTATAGAAATGTTTTATGAACGCACGTTATCAAAATGTACCAATTGGTAAAAACATCATTAATGAGAAAGCTTTAGACTTTGCAAAAGAACTCAACATTGCGAATTTTATAGCTTCAGAAAGGTAGCTTGATTGATGGAGAAATAGGCATAGTGTTGTATTTTGAACTATTTCTAGAGAGGAAAGGTTGTGTACAGAGGTAACGACATCAAGTTGGGAGCAAAACCATTTACTTATGATGCTCTTAAGGTATGAATAGATATTTACAACGCTGAGGAGTTTAGTTTATTTTAACAACAGCCTCCGACGAAAACCTTTCATCTAAAAGGTGAACGACGTGTATGAGGAAAATTGAGCAAAGTTCGTTTAACAGGCTTAGCAGCAGGAAATGGGGTTGGTGAATAACAGCCTATGTTTATAACTGGAAAGGCAGAAAAACCACGGTATTTCAAATGTTTCAAAAGCCTACCTTGTCCCAAAATAAATCCTGGATGGACTTTAAAATCTTTACTGATTAAGTGTTGACGCAAAGTTTAATGCTGAATGTAGAAAGGTTGCTATAATTGTAGATAACTGGCCAGCTTATCCTAATGTTGACAATCTCAAAGCCATTGAGTTAGTATTTTTACCACCAAATACAACCTCCTAAACTCAACCAATGGACCAAGAAGTCATAAGGGCATTGAAAGCTTTTTACCAAATACATCGATGCTGGTAAAACGATCAAACACATCAATGCTGGTAAAACGACCCGAAATATCAATAATCTTGAAGCTATGAGCATGTTGGTAGAGTCATGGGGTGCTGTATCAACAAACACGGTAATAAATTGTTTTAGAAAGGCATGCATCTCGCAGAAAATACAGGTTGCAATTATAAATGATGAAGGTTATCCTTTCGAATTATAGATTTTGATATTTGTATAAGCGAAGAAATTGCTATCATAGATCGAGAAATTCTAGATTTCATTTTAATCAACGATTGTGTTGAGAAAAATAAGGGGATGAAGAGTCAAACAATTTGCCTCCCGAAAAACCAAAATTATCAGAGATTGTACGTTATAATTGAATGTTACTTGCTTTGTGAAAATAACGGCGTCGAAGTCCGACAATCGCCAAGTCTAGTATCAAAGATATTTGATAAACATTTTTAGAAGCGAAAAAGCAATTGAAAATGGACAATTTTTTCAAAAAATTGTACAAATTTTTTTTTTACTCTATACTTGTCTTACTCTTTAATAATAATTAATTTTAAAAATATATAGGTAATTTTAAAAATATATAGGTAATTTCAAATAAGGTCACTTAAAAGAAGATTTTTCAGTTATTCGAACTTTCGGTAAAATTCAAAGTAAATTCTTGTTTCCTTTGAGGGTTTGAATAACCAGGAGTTTACTGTAAAATTATAAATATATATTAATACTGTAAAGTTATAAATATATATATAAGTTATAGTTATACTTATAAAGTATAAAACTTGACCAATAATAGTTTGAACATTTTAGCTGCATTTTCACGCATAAATTCATTCGGATTACTCTCGAGTCCTTAATAAACGTCTCCACCCGTTTTTAATTTTTGGATATTTTTCTAATTAAAAACTTTCAGTGTAAAAATGAACTTTTAGTTTATTTCTCACCAAAGCTTTGGTTTTACTCTTTTTAAATTCATTTTTTGGTTTAAATCCTATAATTAAAACCATATATTTGCAAAGGTTTGGTTTTAATTATAGGATTTAATATGCTGAATATAAGTTGTATACTTTGCAAAGTATAAAACTTCTTTCAGCATATTAAATCCATTTGAAATTATGATAGAATAGCTGTTGCTATTTTATCATAATTTCATTTATTACACCTCCAATAGGAGTGAAACGAAAGCAAGAATACAAAAATTGTGAAACAGAGCCATTAGATGAGGGAGATGAATTATTTGATTGTAAAGGTGAAAAATTATTTATAAATCAACAAGACGAGGAGCATCAAACAGACGAGGAAAACGATACAAATGTGGAAACAGGTCCTATAGAAAATCAAGATGAAAACAATCGAGTTATATTAAATACCGTTAGCTCATCCAACATTTTATTAGGTGATTTATGTCGAGGCAATAATGATTTAAGAAAAGATGCTGTTTTCATTGATGAGTTAGGAAAACTCTTAAGTAATGCAGAAACATCTACCCAATTTATTTCACATCTTACAAGATTTAAACGGAGCTACATAATATCTCGCCGTGCCATTACAAGCGGTATTGAAAACAACAACCTTGAAGCCGTTGACAACGAACAGTTGGATAATGAAGTGGAACACCGCGATGAAAATAACTCAATCAGGAACGCTTTTGAGGATCCATTTAAATATAAAGATCATTTTTATATTTTCATATTTATAGCAGCACAAACATTCTTTCCACCATAGGTGTAGGCACAGTTTTTTAGTGTTTGAGACTTCATATGTATATATCATTTTATATAAACATATTTATAAAGAATAATTTTTATATTCTCCTATTACCAATTCACCCCACCCCCACCCACCCCCACCCCTCTCCCTTTCTTCCCGTTAATTAGATTTGAGAAAAAAATCTACTTCAACCCCCCCCCTCCCCTCGTTTATTTGATCTGAAATAAAATTCCCACCCACCCGTTTATTCCCACCCTTCCTTCTATTCGGGACTCGAGAGTATGCAAATAAATTTATGGTACAAATAACATTTTGCAACGATACTTTTTTATCATGCGACAATGAGAATGACCGTAACTTACAAAAGCATAAAATAAATTAATGATTTGAACAATTTATATTGAAGGTATATTTTAAATAAACTTTCA
The DNA here is from genome assembly GCF_038396675.1 of Hydra vulgaris. Lineage (NCBI taxonomy): Eukaryota > Metazoa > Cnidaria > Hydrozoa > Anthoathecata > Hydridae > Hydra > Hydra vulgaris. The sequence goes on along the minus strand of NC_088921.1, from coordinate 13,310,227 downwards.
TGTGTATAATAATTATACAATAATTATTTGCTAAAAGTTGTGTATAATAATTATACAATATTTATTTATAATAATGTGTATAATAATTATACAATAATTATTTCATGTGTATAATAATTATACAATAATTATTTGCTAAAAGTTGACGAAAAAAAGAATAAAATTTGACTATATTTTCATTTTCCGCCGTGGAATTGCCCATATATTTGTTACGAAGGTTGCAAACAAACTTTTCGAGCAGAACGCTTGACTTAATCGAATAATATAAATGTTTTGCATAAACACTAGAAAACAGGCTGAACTAAACAATTTGTTCATGAACTAACAATCAGTCTAGGGAGAGTTACCAGTCACTACGGGTTGGACAATCCCGGTTGTTGGAGACAAACAATTATATTCGTTTATTTATATTGTAGCAATTATTTTGTAACAATTATTTTTTATAATAGTATAGCGAGAGTTCAGCTAAAAGTTTTATACAATACAAGTTGCCACGAAGCGTTATATACCGCGCAACATTTGGAGGCACTGCCAGAATCACATGTGATTTCCATCTCTACTTGGGTCAAATAACCACGATTTTTCTTTAGTTTACAAAATTGTATTTACTTTTGACCCACTTACGCTTGGGAATAATGTCCGTTTGACATCAGGAATAATGCCCGTTTGCAAAACTGACTCTCGAATACAGACAATAATTATCATATTTCTCAACAACTCCTCCTCCGATTCTACCAACTCCTTAGAACTGTCCGATACCAATCCATTCAAAACAGAAAACAGCCGTTTCTCGACAATGTTTGAAGAAATGAACAATATGTCGCTTGAATAAATTTCGGAATGCTTAACATTGAAGCCTACTCAAGCAATACATCCGAAAGTGTTTACAGGTACAAAAACAGAAAATATTACCGAATGGTTAGCAAGTTTTTGCCACATTGCACAGCATAAACTATGAACTAACATGATAAAATTACTTGCGTTCCCCTTATACTGAGATCATGCACTCAGATATAAAAGCGCTAAAGCAGACGAACATGATTACAAACAGTTAGACCAAGATGCGTCAAAACAATCTTCTACAGGTATTGTTAAGAAGCGTTAACGCAGCTTGCATTTTGCCTGTGAAAAGGCGATATGCCTACGTTCAGCAGTTTTGCTGAACGCGTTTTTCAAAACTTTTATCTTTTAGAATATTTTAATTATCTAACGTGACGTTTATTCAGAACTAATAAAGTCGTAAGTAAAAGCATTTAACCGCAATTGTAAACTAATAGATTTTTGTTAAAGAAACAGTTAGTTTAATAATTTTGTTGTTGTTAAAAATTAGTTAAAAAAAATAAAGTGTTTTAAGTTTTATCTTAAGGAATTAAATATATAAATTCCTTTTAAATATAAAAATTATTTTTTGTCATAATAGTTTAAAAAATGCACGATTTATTTTGATGTTAAATATTTTATTAATAAGATATTTTGTTAATTTTTAATTCAATAACGTAAGTTTTAATGACGTTCGTTTAATTTATGAAAATAAATTATGATCACGAATATGTTATCGGTAACTGATGAATAATAAAAAAAAACTCTTTATTGTTTAAAAACATTATTAAAAAACATTATTAAAAAGAGTTACAAAATAAATAAGAAAAAAATTTATTAACAGTTAATAAAATAACCAAAAACTGACTGTAAAATTATAAGAAAATAAACAAATATTATTTTACGTTTTATGAAAAAAATATTTTTTTCAAAATAAAATTTAGTTCATATTTGAAAAAAATAATAAAAATGATTTTTCAAATAGGAACTTAGAATTTATTTGTAACTTTTGTTATAGTGAGAAAAAAAAAAGAATGATTTTTAACACGTTAATAAAATAACTTTAATTACAATCGGTACTTGAAAAGACGCTAGTGACGTGTATAAGTTCTAACAATACAAAATATTTTTCTGAGTTGAGTTACTGAGAAATGCGATACGCGTTTTCTTTACGCAACGAAATCTCGTAACAAGGCCTCCTTCTATATAAAGTGGGATATAATATGTGAATTGGTATTAGGTGAATTGATATTACGTATTAAGTATTTAGTGAAGAGGTTAGGAGGTGGAGAAACAAAACTTAAACTATATAGGTTTAAGTATTGAGTAAGGATTGAACAAGTTAAATATAATATAACCAACGTTTAATTATATGTAAACAAAAATAGTAACAGTTATTTAATTAGATAATACATATTTTATTAGAGAATATATTGTAATTACCTAGTAATAATCGTTAGATATAATTACCAGGAGTTAATGCGAATGGTTATTATTATCAACTATTTATATTACGGAATGGTTAAGATTCGGGATACATTTAACCGAGCGCGTAACACACGCATGTTTTGTTTAAAACATAAGTGATTATAAAAGCTTCCTGCTAAAATAAAAACCTTTTAAAAATAAAAAGGTTAGTACATGCTAAATAAAAAGAATCAGACTGATCAATGAATATTTAATCAAAGAATCAATGAATATTTAATTAAAATGTTTGCTATTTTTTATTTATATTTTATAACATGTTTTTATTATTATTAATTTAATTTCTTTGGTTTAATATTGAACATATTTATAAGACGATTAACCTCAAATGTAAGGAAAAAATATGTAAATAAATGAATAGCTTTAAACGGCGGAAATTTTTTTATATATAAAAATTAAATTCTATTTTTCCTACAAAGCATTGTGATTAAACCAAAATGCATATATACATAAAGTTATTTCGTTTAAGAATAGTAAAATTATATTTAAAACAATCTTTTACAAAACGCTCACGTTGATTTTAAAACAGAATAGTTTTTTTATATAATTCACTTTAAATTTGACATATAAAGAGACTAAAAACAACTTCTTAAAAAATAATTTGTAATTTTCTTTTATGGTTGTTTATCATTATATACTTTTATAGGAATTTCTTTTATTACAACATTAACTGATTTTTAAAAAGAAAGATAATTATGCAGTCTTAAAAATATAAAATAAATTGATAGAAACGTACATAATTCAAGTATTAAGGATACTGCAGAGAAATAAATTCTATTAAAATAAACTAGATTAACAACATGTTGTGTCTTAGAAATAAAAGTATTTTGTGTTTTAAGGTAATCTAATGGCTTTCTCAATTTTCATACATTTTTTAATTTTAATTATAATCACAACTGTTTTCAAAAAGTTTATATATTTGATTTGATATATAATTATAAAATCATTTTTTATATTTACAAGTTATCTTGTGGTTTATTCTAGGAGCCAAAATATATTTGTATTTTATATATATATAATATTAAATTTTTATATATAAATATAGTAAACATTTTTTATATAAATAATAGTAAACTTTTATATTGCTTTGTTTTTAATGTTTTTAAAATGCTATGTTTTTTAAAAACCTAATATTATTAAAAATGTTAAGTACCTTTTTTTACTCTTGACTTCTAATTCTTTTTCAAATCAATGGATGGAAACCGAAAGATAAGATTAATGTGTTGGGGATAAATATTCGGAGGAGATTTTACATACTAACTGACAGGGATAAAGAAATGTTTTAAAATTCCACTTATACAAACGTATGTATGTAAAAAATTATATTTTTGAATATCGCTGCGACATTAAAAGATATTTATGAATGGAATCTTTGTTAGTATATCAAAGAAGAGATTAACGATGTCATTTTGACTTTTATTTTTAAAAAAATGTGAAATACCGCCTTAATGCCAAAACTTATCATACATTATAAAAATATCACGTATTAAAATTGAAGTATTACATGCCAAAAATGTCAAAGGTATGACGTGAATGGCCTACACCATGACGTGAATATTATATATTATAAAATATAGGGAAAAATAGGTGGCAGGAGCAAATCCAGCATTTTTTGGTCTTTGAGATTGCTAACTTCCAGGCAGGCAGCGAAGTCTAAACATCTATATGTTTATGCTTATTTAAATAAGAATACTTTACAAAAAATTGCGATAGTTGAAGCCTGGTAACTATAACAGCATCCTCATTAGACATAAGTATAAACATATAAATGTTTGGAGTTTGCTCCATGTCTGAAAGTCCAAAAAATACCGGATCCGCCCCTGAAGGGTGGGTAGATGTGAAAAAAATATTCCAAGAAATTTTTTCAAAAAACTAACAGGTCTTATAATGCTTAACATTTAGATTTCAAGAAAAAAAAATTGCATTACAAGATAAAATATGCAACTCCTGAATTCATAGGAATAATTAATAGAGTATTAAAGTCATATTTATAAATACTTTGATTATTTATTACTGAATAAATATTAACTTTATATTTCCACTTACCAGAACAGCGCAGATTTTATTTTTCTATAGTTAGAACAACATTTAGATCAACAGCAATTAATTAAACTAAAAACGTTTTGTTTTATTTTTTGTTATTTTAAATTTAATTTTTTTTTATTTTTTTTTTTTTTTTTTTTTTTGTTTTTTTTTTTGTTTTTTTTTGTAACTTTACTTTACTCGACAATTTTCTTACAATTGTTAACAGTTGCGTTTCCTTATGTAAACGACTTTTAAGATCACTGAACCACAAAATACTTTAATATTCTTTTATTCTTGTGCATTGACTTGTGACATGTGCTATTAAAGCATATTAAAGTAACCTTTTACTATTACGCTATTAATTTCATAAATAATATTTTATTTCTATAGTTACAGGTGCATCTAAATATTACTATAAACAGTCATGCAGTTTTTTAAGTAATTAGATCAATATTACATTTTATCATTATCAATTAGTATCATTAGGTAAAAAAATAAATTACAATTTCTGTTTACGTGCAACTTCCTCATACTTTATTGACGTCACTTCCTTTTCAGTTTTAGAAAGTTTTTTTTAATGATGAATTGGTCTATAAATAAAGTTTATCGACAGTCAAAAGCTTATTTACAAGATTTTTTTTTTTTAAACCAATTGTATATAACGTCAATGTGGCAATAACCCAGGTGATGGAATATAAAACAACAATTTTAATAATCCGTTAACAAACAAATGTTTATTGTCGTTTCCCAATTAAATTTCTTCCTTCATCAGGATGACAATATTGAAAAATTGTATGTTTAGAATAATAATCGACCGAAGCAAAAGACATGCAGAAACCGAAACAATTGAAATTTCGGGTATACTAGTTTTATACCGAAACCGATATTTCGGTAAACATTTTACCGAAACTAAAACCGAAATTTCGGCTAAACAAAATTAATTATATAAAAAATTTTATCTAAAAAAGCAATTTTACATTTGTTCTATATTTAGATTTGTTGATTTAAAATTATTGTTAATTTTTTTTCCGACTTCTTTACATCTTATATAATAAAAATAAATTAATAGTCATAAATAACAAGAAATATTAAATTAGTCAAATAAAATCTATAAAAACTAAAATCTTACATCCAAGAAAAATTACTTTAGTTCCAGACCTCCCAACTCTCAAGGTTTTACCGTGAAACTCACGGAAACTCATGGTTTCACAGTTAATCTAAAATTCTCACAGTAAATTTTAAAAATTTTCAAAATTACTTTCAGATTTAGCTCAAAACAATAACAGTGAAAATTCCGATAAAAGGTTGTGGTTACATAAAGAACTAATGAATATTCAGTGCAATAGATGGATCATAAAAACGGCTCCAACATATATTTATCGCTTATTTTTAGCTTTAAATATGAGTTTGCTAAAATAACAAAGTAAATCCGAATTTTGAAAAATGGCGACAAAACGAAACTATAAAAGCAACCTTGACTTAACATTAAGTTTTATAGTTTTGAACAGAACAGATTACCTATTTGGGCAATGATTTTGATGATAATTCTATTGAAGAGGCTAAAGTATCTTATAAGTAAGGTTAAAGTATCTTATAAGTAAGGCTAAAGTATCTTATAAGATTTTTTATTGAACTTTTATTCATTAATAAGTAATTATTATTGAATAATAAGGACACTTTCTGCTAATTTTGTTAGCAATTTGAAACGTTTACAAAAATATTTGGAATAATCATTTACGAAATAAGGTCCATAAAATGACGTTTCCGTAGTGAAACAAAGGTTCACGTCCAATATAATCGAAAATCTTTTAGATAACTTAAGTATAATGTTTCTCACAGTAATGCTGAGTTTTGAGGTTTTAAAAAAATAAAAAAACCATTTAAACAGCTGTTGAAAACCTCAAAGAAAGCAACAAAAATTTGCAATTCTAAACAATGAATAAAAATAAGTAATTTATTTATCATATATAACTTATCTTGTTATTTTAATTTTTCTTGTTTGAAAAAAAGTACAATTTTAAAAGATTTTTCGTTTATCCAGGTTTTTGTGTAAATCTCAAGGTTTAAAAAAAAAACAGTTGGTAGGTCTGTAGTTTACAATTTAAAATATTTATACCAAATTTGTTTTCTTTAAGCAAAACGTTATCAGTGCATGAATCAAAATATCCTCGCTCGGAAAATCACGTGATTTTGCGAAATTTTAATATCGCGAATCGCTACCATCTTGAATGAGGGAAAATAAATGATAATTTGAGTTATTAAAGCAAGAGAATTCGCACGTAATAGTAAAAGGATTTTTAAAATAATGTCGGTTTATATATGCGTTGTATAGATAAACATGCAATAGAACGATGTATAAACAAATTTGCAATCCTTGGAATTGACCAATGTCCAAACAAGTTCTTTGCAAATCTTTAGATAGATGCTGGGGCCGATCAACCATTTTTTGGTCTTTGTGATGACTAACTTCCATACATGCAGCTAAATTCAAACATTTATATGTTAATAATTGAATCAGTGTTTTTTAAAAGGGCTGATTTGACATTTTTTTATGTTAAAAATATGTTTAAATTTTATCTTCTTACACAAAAAAAGCCACCTGAAAGTTTTTGATTTTTTTTTAAAAGGCAAATTTGCATTAAATACGCTCATTTTAAAACAAAAACTCTCCAGCTGGTTTGTATTTTTAGGCGTAATACGCAAAAAATGTAAAAATTTAATTTCTGGTATGTTGTTGTTATTAAAAAATTTTTAATGGATCTCGTTATTCCAAGTCCTAGAAAAAGGAAAGAAATTTATTCTTGTGAGTACAAACATAACAAAAGAAAACAAGCATGGTTAATGGGTCAGTCATGCATAAATCATAAGGGAAATGAAGTTCCACCAAAGTACCCTATGATTACTTGCAGTTAAGTTTCAAACATCCAATGTATTTTATATATATATATATATATATATATATATATATATATATATATATATATATATATATATATATATATATATATATATATATATATATATATATATATATATATATATATATATATATATATATATATATGTTTACATGAAATTGTACTAAAATTATAAAAAAGACTACACTACAAAATTTTGAAACATTTATCAAATTTCATGAAAGCAAAAATTTAAAATAATTAAAGTATATTATATGTTTATATGTCTAAAATATAGTTAACTTCAAAATATATTAACCCTAAAACCTAACCCTAAGTCTAAACCAGCTACAGTCCTTTATACAGGTATTCTGAGTAAAATCACTTTAAAGTATACAATTTACAGGTTTTACATATTAAACCTTTCTTTCGTAGTAGTTTAATATGCCGTTGCCTAAGTTTTATTATGATTTTCTTTCCAGATAGTTAACATACACGGAGTAGTTAAATCTTGTTACAGTAAGTCTAGGCCTATATAGTTCTTGAGAGTAAAACAAAGGTGGAAGCACTAAACAGTCAAAAAATCTTAACATGATTAGGTTTATTTCCCTACAATTTTAGTTGCAATGTTATTTAAGTCTGAAATTCTGTTTAAGATTATAAATAATGCTTTGTTTTTTAATAAAAACGTTTTCTAGCTTGTATTAATGGTACATTAATTTTCTAATTTCTTTTTTAAGGTGCAATAAAAGGTGTTCGGACAACTTTGAAGAGGCTAACTGTATGGATATCTTTTCCAAACTTTTTGATATAAAAAGCAAAGACAAACAAAATTTTTATATTCAAGGATTGGTAGATGTCACTAAAGTTAAAAGAAGAGTGCCACATCAAAAGGATCTTGAAAAACCAAAGCAGCCAAATAGCTTCTCCTATCATGTGATTGTAGGCAATGTACGCATAAAGATATGTTTGAGTTCCATTTTTATCTGTCTTAAGTAATAGAGAAAAACGATTACGGAGAATAAAAAACCTTGAGGTTATTGAAATAACCCCTGAAGATAAAAGAAAAAAAGGTATTACTAATTGTCTTTCTCAGAATGTTCATGACATTGTTAGTAATCACATAAGATCATTTACACAAATCAAACCTTATCATGTTTTTGTTTATACTTAAATGACAGTGATAGGTTTGATAAAGTCGAACAGCTCTTCCCAATGAGAAGACATAGTTTCCTCCCTTGCGATAGGGGCTTTGATATAATTTCAAATTTTTAAAACACATGACCGTCTGTATCACATACATCAACTCACCGAGCTTATTTATATATAGCAGCTCCAGATCACAAAAGTTTGCGGTAAAAGAAATTTTAGATGCAACTGATTTTTTGATTTTAAATTTTTGAGCCCAAAACATTACAAAAAATCTTGCATTTTTTCAGAGACCAAGGGTAAAAATACCCCAAAAGAAAAGAAGGTTCACTTTTCAATTAGTAACTTGTTTCATTTTGTATATGAGCGTGATTAAAAAAAATCTATATTAAGGCATTCACCAATATTATTGGTTTGGTCTGCCATACTTTTTTTATGTCCAAACAAACGGGTACTGTACAGCAGGTGGATAGTTTAGCTTATCCAAGTTGCAAAGTTACATTGAAAAAAGCGAAGGTGGAAGACCTTAAAAAATTAAAAGAATTTATTCCTAAAGAATTCAACGAGGTTTTTAACGAGCTGTACCCCTGGCGAACTAATGAATGTGAGAATCTTCCTGATAGTGACTTGGAGGAAGATTTAGTTTAATATGCAAGACTTAATGCTTACTGATAGTTATTTTAATTATTATTTCACATAGATATATGTATTATACTTATTACTGGCATGTTAAAACATTGTTTTAAAGTACATAGTTGTAGTTCTTACGGAGTTTTAAATTATTTTCCTTCCTGAAATACTCGATTTTTTTTTAAAAGGCGAATTTTTTGAAATTTGAAATATTAATTATTAAAAAACGAAATGTCATAACAATTATCAAAGTGTATAAAGATGTTATTCTTGCATATATTTTTTTTAAATATATGTCACAAACTCTGTATATTTAATATTAAAAGATATTAAGAGCTTTTTAGTTTTCTCAAAAACGGGTTTTGAGCAAATTAGCCCTTTTATAATACACTGATTCGATTATGTTTTAGCCCCTCAATTTGAAGGAATTACAAATTTTATACGGTTATGATTTTTTAACGCTGAACTATTATATTATGAAACTTAAAATTTATCGATAAATATAGTCTAATTGAGAATTGTACAGAAAATATTTTATCATCTTATTGCTCTCACATTCGGCGCATGAGGGAAGCAAACAAAAAATTTGAACAAGAATTTACTTCGAATAACCGAAAGTTCCAATAACTGAAAATCTTCTTCAAAGTGACCCTATTTGAAGTTATTGTCAAATTTTAACAGTGGTAGAGAGTAAAAAAGAAAAAAAATTTAGAATTAAGAAGTAGAGAGTTAAACAGAAAAGAAACTTTTTGATACTAGGCTTAGCGATTGTCGGATTTCGACGCCGTTATTTTCAAAAAGCGGCTAACATTCAGTTAACTCGATAGCACGTGCAATCTCTGATAATTTCGGCTTTTCGGTAGGCAAATTGTTTAACTCTTCATCTCCTTATCTTCCTCAGCACAATCCTAGATTAAAATGGAATTCAGAATTTCTCTATCTATGATAGCAATTGCTTTGCTTGTAGAAATATCAAAATTTATGTTAATTATACTTCAACAGCAAACTCATTGTCTACTAAACTACGCGATCTAAACTCGTTGCTCTTCCCTTCAAGTAATTTGGGAGGATCGTCTTCTCAATTTATAACTGCAACCTGTATTTTCTACGAGATGCCTGCTTTTCTAAAACAATTTATTACAGTATTTGTTGATACATGCATCCCATGACTTGACCAACACGCTTATAGCTTCAAGAATATTTTATAAGACATTTCTTGTAGTACGTAAATTTATAATAAGTTATAAAACATCAAAAACAGCATCGTACTAATATATTTTTTTTTTTTTAAATTAGTTAATACGATACTGTTTTTGATGTTTTATAACTTATTTCGTTTGTTATATTTTAATAACGTTCCATAATGTTACGTTTTGAAATGGATTGGAATGATATCAATCGAAAAAAAACTCTAATTAACTGATGAGATAATGTCAAGAGGAGTAAAAAATCAATTCGAATTGCCGAAATTTTGAATAATTGCATGCTTGAATAACTGATAGATATTTGCATGAGTTTGTTAAGGAGAATTCACAAGGAAAAAAGATTGCTTCGAATATACGGTAATTTAAAATAAGTGCCAAATCGAACAAGCGGCAGTTTACAATATATATATATATATATATATATATATATATATATATATATATATATATATATATATATATATATATATATATATATATATATATATATATATATATATATATATATATATATATATATATATATATATACATATATATGTATAGATATATATATATATATATATATATATATATATATATATATATATATATATATATATATATATATATATATATATATATATATATATATATATATATATATATATACAGGCCCGTAACCAGGCTTTTATTTAAGAGGGTGGCAAATGTCTTACTAAAAATTTTTAGGTCGTTTTTGAAAGATCTAATAATTAAACACAAAATTTCCCGCAATATTTAATATAATGTAAGTAATGAAAAACAAATAAACAAGAAACATTTGGTCTCAATGATAAGTATTCAATTAATTACAACAATTGTTAATCGTAAGAGAGGAAACAAGTTTTAATTTTCATTCCGCTGAACCTTCCGTTAAATTTTTTTTTATTATTATTATTCATAATACAAGCAATAGAATTAAAAAATTAATGGAAGAACTTCAAGAAGTTTATATGGATCTTATCACGAAGGTCTGTACATTTTATAGTTTCAACAACATTTAAGAAATTTTACAATTGTCGTGTAATATTATTTATACCACAGTTAAATAAATTAACAAATTTAAAATAAAACTTTATCGTTAAATTAAATTTAATCGTTAGAAATAGATAAACATGTTTACTTGTGAAAAAATTATGTCACTTTTTTTTTAAATAATTTAAATTAGCCAAATTAATAGAAAAATTGAAATTAGGAAATACTATTTTGTTCCATAATTATGGACCACGAAAAGAAATACAAAATTGATTATCCTTATTAATACAAAAAGGGCATCAAGATAACAACTAATACATAACGGTGGAATACACAAGGAGATAAGTTTTCTTTAAATTTTCACAAAAAGCATAAAACTTTATATACGTTTACAAAGGGAAGAACTATTTTGGTTTGGTTCATTTACTTTACAATTTTTTTTAGTATAGGCCATATTCAATGAAAATTCTTGGGTGAAAAACTGATATGTCTCTTTATCGAACCTTAGAAACCCAATAGAGTGCATTGAGGTTGTGAATAGAAGCTTGCAAACCCAAAAGAGGCAACATTGAGGTTGTGAAACCGTTCGTTAAGTGACCATTGTATGTCCTTATATTATTGCGGAAGCATCGCGACCTTAATCTAACTGATGATCTATTGAATACAGTAAAATCTCTATAAAAATGAATTCAGTCATTTGAATTCATTATTATAACAACCTCTAGGTTTAAGTCTCTTCAAGTAAAAGTGTCAATCCTCGCCAAATGGTCCATAGTTCCCCACTAGACCATCTCAGGTTTTAATAAATATTTTTCAGCATGTATTTAAACTTATTTCATGAGCAATGCCAAAGTTTCAGGTCAAAATGTGTGTTATTACGGATTTTGTGGTACTTTTTGTAAGGCTTACCCAAATTTCAATATGTCAGTAATTAAAAATCGTATTTTTGTGGTCTTATATTTTTGCAATGAAAGTGTAATATATCTTAAAAACATGGATTCTTAGTTAAGCGAAGGTGCAGATTGCAAAATATTTATTGGAACTTTCATTTCATGCTTAGATTTAAGTCTTAGTTAATATGGTTCAACATGCTTAGATTTAAGTCTAGGTTAATATGGTTCAACAAATAGTGTCACAAGTTTAACCCCATAAACTTTTATTGTTTTTTATAGGGTCATATCTCCAGAAAAAATGGTTTTTAAGTATTGTTTTTTTTCTAAAGGCTCCACATACTAATATAATGATATAGATAAAAAAAAATCAGCTTTTTTAAAAATGCCAATGTTGAGTCATTCTGAAACCATTATGGCGACAAATGTGAAATACCCTAAAATAAAATGTAATTGAAACCCTAAAACTTAATTTGGGCAATTTTTTTTTTTTTTAATTGCATCATTCGAAAGAGCTTGTAGAAACTTCTAGAAACAATAAAAATCATGTTAGAGAGATTTTTTCTATGAACAAAAAAAATTTGGTCAGTATTGCCGAAGTTTCAGGTCAAAATGTAAGGTCAATTTTGCCAAACTTTCAGGTTAATTAGGTCAATATTGCCAAAGTTCAGGTCAAAATGACAAAAAATTTGCAGCAGATATAACTCCTGGAAATAAAACATTCCAATCCTATTTTGAAAAAATATTTAATGGATGAGTCGGAACTGTCTCTAAACACACTTCAGGCATCCTTTAAAGCGCTTAAAATAAATAAAAGTGCTGGGTTTGATGATATTAATGTTAATGTTTTTGATGTTATTAAATTACCTCTTTTGCTTATCTTCAATCATTCAATAACAACTGGTATTTTTACTTTTCAATTAAAAATAGCAAGAGTAGTCTCTGTATACAAAAATGGCGACGATTCTATACCATCAAACTACAGAACTATATCTATCCTTTCTTGTTTTTCAAAGCTGCTTGAGCGTATTGTGTATAACAGAATGTATTGTATATCTTGAAAAACATAATATCTTATACAGCAAACAGTTTGGTTTCCAAAAAGGGCATTCAACACATCATGCAGTGACTGATTTAGCCAGTCAAATTCTGGATGGGTTTGCTAAAAAAAGTTTTACTCTCGGCTTGTTTATCGACTTGTCAAAAGCCTTTGTTTCGAGCCATTGTTTCGCACTTCCAAGGCTGTAGCGATCAATTCATCAATCTATATTAATGAATGTTTAGAAAAACGACTTCTTCCATTTATTCACAAGTATCATGGAGACTTTACCCAGTGGGCACGGTACGTTTTTAAAACGTTTTTCAGACGTTTTTATAAGGTTTAAACCTAATAAAAACGTCCAAAGAACGTTTTAAAAACGTACTGTGCCCACTGGGTAACTATTTATTTTGGCCAGATTTAGCAAATTCTCATTATTCTAAAGATTCTCTAAATTGGATGGACCAATATGTCTATTACGTTGATAAAAAATCCAATCGCCCAAATGTGCCTCAAGCACGACTAATTAAAAATTTTTGGGAACATTTGGCACAGAAGGTTTACTAGGGAGATTGGCAAGCTTCAACAGAGCAAGTTTTGATTGATCGCATTAAACTAAAACTACAAGTAATTGGTTTAAACTTTTTACAGTCGCATATGAAAGGCGTCAGAGCAAAATTGAGATCAATTGCAGATGGTGGTGTTCTTTCATATAAAAAATAATATATTTTTATTAAAAGATAAATGCTTTATTTTAAAAAAAATATAACAGTAGTTTGTTTTTTATTTATAAATAAGTTATTGACGTTTTTTTTTTGACCGATAACTTCCGCATCACCCGTTATTAAACATAAAAATTTACCATACTGCATTAAAAACAAAGTTTGTTCTACCAATAAATCAAAATATTTTGATATTCAAAAAATATATTTTTAATATTTGATTGAGTTTTTTCAGAAAAATAAACAAATCAGCAAAATGTGCAGCGAAATATTTAAAGTGGCGCATAACTGCAAATAAGTAAGTTTTTTTACAAAATTCAATTTTAAAATTTTTTTGTAATTTGATTTTATCATTATTTCATTTTTTCATATATGATAAAGATTTCTTTATCACATATGATAAAGAATTCTTTATCATATATGATAAAATAATCGTAACTATTAAAATTTTAGCAAGATATTCAAGATCTTCTTTCTCGTAACAACTTTATATTTTTAAGTTGTTATATTACGATTGATAATTGCAAACTTAAATATATATAAATGTAATTAAAAATCTATAAATTATGAAATATTTATATGGCTTTTGCATGGATAATGGTAGCATTTGGGTAATTTGGGATAATGGGTAGCATTTGATAATGCTACACAGGTAGTAAGCAACGGGCGGGTACCCATAATTCATTTGATAGTTTTTATAAACAAAGGTCAGCCTTTTAAGACGGAAGAGCCAAAGTTTACAATTTATAAATATTTTCCAGTTTTAAAAGAACTATTAAAATCTTGTTTTCAATAATATATAAGTATTTGTGCTTGGAGCTAGAGAGCCGCATTTTAACATCGAAATTTTAACATCAAATTTGGCTTGCAAGCAGGAGGTTGCCTTGGTAAAAACATTTACAAACTTGATTTAAATAATAATGTAAACTATGTACTTATATTAATCTTTATTTATTTTCACAGCAACAAACATAAACTTTGAAAAAAAAAATTGTATTACGAGTAAACACCTAGTGTTTGTTTATTTACTACAAGTTCTACATTCATCCAATCAACTTGAAGGTAAAGGAATATGCATTAACGAAGACTTCTCTTTTTAAACAACGGTCATAAGGAAAATACTCTTAGAAAAAATCAAAAAACAACGAAAAAATAAAAAATATTCTTCTATAAAATATGATAAACTTGTAGTTAGAGAATTTAGGAAAAATAAAGTTTTAAATTACATTTATATTTAGAACTCTTTTTTTTCTTGATTTTTTTTTTCTTTCAATAAAAAATACCCTATTTATGAATGAAGATAATGTTACACTTAACTCAGAATTTAATTCATTGCGAAATAAAAATACGATACTTCTAAATAAGCATTCTGACCCGTATATTAAATTTTATAGTAATACCAAAGTACTTCAAAATATTAATACTTTATATTATGACCCCAAATCTGATAACATAATGCAAGGACTAGATGTAAATTCGTTTTCAATTTTGCATTGAATTAAAAGGATCATTTCAAAAAATTTTGAACTGTTTTAACAAATTTTATGCGATGTTAAATTTATTTTAAAATTATTAGTCTCAGTGAGACATGGTGTACTGATGAATATATCGAGACAAATACAAATTTTCAGCTACCAAACTATAAAGTGATTCATTAGTTTAGAGGATCTGGGAATAAAGGAGGGGGTTTGTGTGTATTTTAATGTAGTTCTTTATTATACAAATTAAAAAAAAGATTTTGTGCTCAACCACTAATGATTGTGAATTACTATGTATGGAAATAATAAATAAAACCATAGAAAACATTTTCATCCATGTTTAAGACAGACCACCTTCCGGCTCAATAAAACAATTCGAAAATCATATTAAAAACACAATTAAAAACAAATTAAGCGAATATAAATTATTGTAGGTGATTTTAACCTTGACTTAAACATGAGTCATTTAAATACAAATATAATAATTTCTTTAACATAATATATCAGAAAGACTATGCCAAAAATTAATAAACTTAGAGAAAGCGCAACAGTCATAGGTCAAATTGTCACCAATGACTTAAAATCAAAAATAAAAACAGAAATATTTATATGCGAGATTTTAGATCACTTCTCTGCATTTTATATCTCACAAAAATGTGATAACATCTATGCACAAAAAGTTAAAAAAAATACGCGAAATATAAATGAAAAATCCATTAAAAATTTTAATACTCTTCTATCAGGTTTAAACTGGGATGACCTTCTTGATATTGAACACACTTGATAATTGATAAAGCATACGATAAATTATAACAACTTTACAATACTTTTCCTGTATTTACAAAATGTATGAAAAAAAAAAACATAATTAAATCCATGGATAATGAATGGAATTATAAAGTCATCAAAAAAAAAAGCAACGACTAGAGTAAAACCGGGTCAAACCGCACACCATATCATTGCGCACGCTGATCAAAATAATCAAATAAAAAACTAAACGGATATTGCTATAAAAAAAATAAAAATAAATTCAAATACAGAACCATCTCCTCTATTGGAATTGATAAAATTATATGCCGATTCAACTCCATTATTTCTTATTTTATACAGTTTTAACAGGGAATTAAGATTTTTTATATATTTTTTATCGTTGCGAACAAAATAGCGCTTGAACCGAAACTGATATAAAAATAATTTTAGGACATCTTGTTGGAAAATTTAATTTTAATTCTGATAGCATAATTTTTATGCAGCTAAAACAAAAAGTTAAATAAAATATAAAAAAAGTAAAAAAAACTCTTTTTTCTGATAAAACCGTTCACTCGATTAATTACTTAGTTTAGTTTTTTGCAAGTGACTAAGCGCCTATCTTTATCTAATTAACTTAGTGTTAATTCCGGTTTAATTATGAATGAAATATAATATTATTTATAAATATAATAAACTCGTACTCATTAAAAACCAATAATGATATTATTTCTCAATGCAATCATCACTCACTCAATTCAATTTAACTCACTTCAACAACTAAAAAAACAAAAGCATGCAAGGAAGATGACATACTAGCCGCATTAACTGATATGAAAGAAAATAAAACATCACCGAGAAAAGCATTCAAAAATAGAATTTAATTTTTATGCAGCTAGAACAAAAATTTAAATAAAAAATTTAAAAAAGTAAAAAAAAACTTTTTTTTCTGATAAAACCGCACACTCGATTAATTACTTAGTTTTTCGCTGGTGACTAAGCGCCTATCTTCATCTAATTAACTTAGTGTTAAATCCGGTTTAATTATGAATGAAATATAATGTTATTTGTTAACACCAGAAGCCCCAGGTTTTTTATATACCTAAAAATCCCAAAGTGGATCAATTAATCCAACTTAATATTTATATGCATTTAGACTTATTTCCTTGTTTAAATGTATGAAACTTACAGTTAAAACTGTTAATTTTGAGTAAAAAGCGACATTGAACTTGATGCTTTCATAGGCTAAATACATCTTCGTGGATGCGTAAATGCAAGAAGTTTTCCAGTTAAATTCCTATGGCCTGAAAAATATGGCATCAAAGCTTTTATAGAAACTTTGCCACGTTCTCAACTTGAAGACATCATCAAAAGCATTAGATTTGATATAAACTATATTTGATATATAACTAAGCAAAGTGATGGGAAGAAGAAACCAGAAGGAATACTTTATTACAATGCAAATAAATGTGGATTTTATATGTTACATTCAATGTATCAACAAATGAAAGTTTCTTTACACTTTATCTGAACAGTTAAAAGAAGCAAATATTACTCACCAAAAACCCCTAGTTGCTGCCAACAGTAATACCAAAATAGCTACCAACAGTAATACACAACTATTAACTCGTTTGAGATGTCAGATAAAAACAAACTGCAAATCTAATCTGACATTGACAGTATGTGCAAATTGTAAGAAACCTGTTTGTGGAAAGTGCTTGTCAAATATATGCAAACATTGCAAATAACCTTAATCATTTGCCTATAATTGTTATTAATATGCACGTTTTCTATAAGGTGGATCAATTGATCCAGCTTATTAGGTATAAATATGTATAGCCACATCTCTGAATGTGTTTTTTTGTAGTTTTTCCGTTTTTCAGTAAATAATAAGTCATAAAATATCATTTTATCAACATTAAAATAATTTTATCAACATTACAATAATTTTATCAACATCGTGTTTGGATCAATTGATCCAATTTAGGGCTTTTAATATTTATATAATAGCCAATTATTCATTAAAAGCCAGTTGTTATTTTATTTCTCAATATAATCATCACTCACTCAATTCAATTTAACTCACTCTCTTTAAAATGTTAACTAAATAAACAAAAGCATACAAAGAAGTTGATATACTAACCGCATTAACTGATATGAAAGAAAATAAAACATCACTGAGAAAAGCTGTATTAAAAATGGCGTTCCAGTGTCAACGCTCAAAAATCGCAAAAGTAACACAACAAAGGCTTTCATGGCTAAGGTAAAAAAATTTCTCAAATGAAACAGAAAGATTGATGGTGCATGCGTTCCTATTACTTGGTCACTGGGGTTATGGTTTAACCCGTAGTAAAATCCATTTGTATGTGGCTACCCTAAACGCAAAGATCGATTGCACTTATTCAAAAATGGCAAGCCTGATAAAGATTGGTTTTATGCTTTTATGAAAAGATGGTCAAAAGAAATTTCAACAAGAAAAGCGGATAACTTAACATCTAAATAAGCCACTTCTTGTACGCCAGAAATAATTGATAGTTATTTTGAATGCGTCGCCAAGCAATATTAACTGACTGGTATAACTTCTGGGTTGCATATTTGGAATAGTGAGGAAATAGATTTTTCGGGTGATCAAGGCAAAACAAGCGTAGTGTGACGAAAAGGGACAAGACGTGCATTTAAACTTACTGGCAACAATGAAAAAATCATTATACTTTAAACAATTGCAGAAACGCTGATGGGCATTTTGAAACACCATTTGTGATATACAAACCCAAAAGAAACTTTCGTCTGGACTGGCAAGAGGTGGTTCAGCTGGCACCAAATATTCAATTTTAAAATTAGATTGAATAGAGCACAATACGTTTATTGAAAGACTGAAAGAAGTAATTATATCTGAAACTGAGAAAATTGGTGGTATTTATATTTTAGTATTAGGTAGGCATACAACTCACATAACTTTGGAAGCGGTATTGCTTTGCAAAAACCCAATATAATCTTGATTTGTCTACCAGAGCATTCTTCACATGTTCTCTAACTATTGGATAGAGGTGTTTCCACTTAAAAACAGCATAAATCATAAGGCAATAGCAATCACACAAACGTTTAATCCACCTTTATCAATTTTAACAGCCTCCACAGTACCTACATTATATTGCTCAGACACAGCTTGATCATCTTTAACAGCCGCCGCAGCACCTACTTCAACTACAGACCGATTACCATCTTTCTCAATTACACCAGCTTCAATTTTTGATAGGCAACAAGCACGTGCTGAGCGTTGCAAAAGCAGTTTCGAGATAGAGTTGAAGCAGTTCTCTCAAGCCAGAAATCAATCGCATGTTGAGAAACCAAAGCAGTGAAATATGTCAAAACTTGGCGGAAAATGTATTACAAAGAAAATGTGATCGAGTTCCGCAAACAAAAAGATGAAGAAAAAGCAACAAAGGAAGCCGTGAAAGTTGCTAAACTTAACATATCTTCAATCAGTCACTTAAAAGAGGTAAAGTTCCGGATAATTTAAAAATTGCTAGATTAACTCCAGTATTTAAGT
The DNA here is from genome assembly GCF_038396675.1 of Hydra vulgaris. Classification (NCBI taxonomy): domain Eukaryota; kingdom Metazoa; phylum Cnidaria; class Hydrozoa; order Anthoathecata; family Hydridae; genus Hydra; species Hydra vulgaris. Next base: position 13,290,595 of record NC_088921.1, on the reverse strand, counting down.
CTGGAGATGAGTCAGAATCTTCTAATTACAGGCCTATATCTGTTTCATCTTTTTTCTCAAAATTGCTTGAACGTATATTGTACAATAGGTTGTATAATCATTTAACTGAAAACAACATGTTATACAGTAAACAATTTGGCTTCAGAAAACAACATTCAACAGATCGCGCAATAGTAGAGTTAGTTAATCACTTATCTAATGCTTTTACAGAAGACTGTTTTACGTTAGGAGTTTCATTGATCTGTCGAAAGCTTTTCATACGGTGAATCATTCCATTCTAATAAAAAATCTGGAATATTACGGAATAAAGGAGACAAACTTACCTTGTTTTGAAAATTACCTTTCAAACAGAAAACAATATGTACAACTTAAAAATTTAGAAACGACCAAAAAAACTGTAAATTGCGGAGTCCCACAGGGTTCTATACTTGGACCTTTACTTTTTTTACTTTACATAAATGATTTGTCTTCAACATCAAACCTATTAAATTTTATTTTATTCGCAGATGACTCGAACCTTTTTTATTCTCACAAAAATATTGAAACACTTTTTACAGTAGTAAATGAAGAATTAAATAAAGTAAATGAATGGTTTATATGCTACAAACTGTCTTTGAATGTTTAAAAAACTAAATTTTCTCTTTTCCACAAACCAAGCAAAACAAAAGAAATACTACTTATTTTTCCAAATTTTTTGGTGAATAAAACTAACATCAAAAGGCAAATATCTGTAAATTTTTTAGGTGTGAACTTTGATGAAAATCTATCTTGGAAAGTTCATATAAGTTCTATAGAAAAAAAAATCTCAAAAAACAATGGCATGATCTGTAGAGTTAAGTCACTTTTAAATTTTAAGTCCTTAAAGTATTTATATTTTTCCTTTATATATAGTTACTTAACTTACGGCAACATCATATGAGCAAGTACTAATCACACTGAGCTAAAAAAAACTTTATAGCAAGCAAAAACATGCTGTTAGAATCATATTTGAAGCTGGTAGAGCAATTCCTTGCGAACCTCTTTTACGTATAATTGGTGCCCCGAATATTTTCAAACTTAATATCCATCTTGCTCTACAGTTCATGTATAAAACAAAATATGAACTGTCCCCCAAAGTATTTGAAACTTATTTTAAAGAAATACACCATAAATACGCAAAAAATATAAAAAACTTTTTTTATATATATATGTATATATATAAAGTTTTATATATTCACTCTTACTTTTACCCAATCTATTTATGATATTATGTATTAAACGATATCTTAGTTTATTTTTTATATATTTTTTGTAAACATTCATTCAATTTTTCTTTTATACTATATATTCTTAAAATAACTTTGTAAAAATTATAAATTGTAACACGGTGCTCGGCCATGAGGCAAATTAATGCCTTCTTCTTGCTCCGGCCATTAACTTAATTGTTAATTTATGAAAACTGTTATATTTATTAAACGGCAAAATATAATGTTAAAAAAAAAAAAAAAGCCCAGCGATGACTCTCTATGCCAAGTAATCAAACGCCTGAACATAACAATGCAGAGCAACCTCAGTGAAACAATAATAAAGAACAATTACAAGCAGCTAAACGATTAAAAGTTGCAAAATGTAAAAAGTGTAGAGTACAGTTACACATAGAAATGTTGAAATGCGAGAATTCGATGTGTCGGGAAAAATATGTAGTTGGAACTAAATTTTTTTGTTGCAAAAAATATAAAAAACTTTTATATAGTTACTTAAATATAAGTTGTGTTAAAAAAGTTACAATTTAAAAAATTCAATGTTCTCTCAAGTGTGCGGTTTTATCAAAATTTCGCCTAAAACCGAACAATTTTTTTTTTTTTATATTTAATATTTTCAATAACTTTATTATTATTTTTTTAACATGTATTTATATAATCTTATGGAGTTTTTATTACCTATCTAATAAAAATAAAACGCGAAAAAAAAAAAGTTTTTTAATTTTTTAATTATTTAATTAAAAGTTCAGTTATTTAATTTTTATTGATAAGTGTCCGGTTTGACCCAGTTTTACTCTATATAATAAGTTTCTCAAAAAAAAAATTTAATAATGAAAATAATTACAAAAATTAAAAATGTATTTTTGAGATGGTTATTAAAAAGTCAAAAAAAATACTACTTTTACATATTTTTATTCTCTCTTTAAAACTAAGTATTTACACGGAGAAGCTTAAAATTGCGGACCCATTTTCAAATCTGGAGACATTTCTAATCCCGAAAATTACAGACCAATTTCAATTCTCCCTTTAAAATCTTAGAGCGAATTATCTAACGAGTTAAGACTTTTCTAAATATAAATAACATTTTATATAATAAACATTTTGGATTTCAGCCAGGGTATTCGACTGACCATGCCATTATTAATATTATATATAGTTATGGTATTAAAAGCAGATATTTAGAATGGCTCAAAATTTATCTAAACAATGAAAAACAATACATATCACACGAAGAAGGAAAATTGATTACTTGACTATAACTTTTTCAATTCTGGGTCCACTTTTTTTTCTTATTTTTGTAAACATTTTCCATAAGTTTTTGAACATGAGATATCAACCTTTTATTTAAAATAGTAAACGAGGAATTTTTAAATCTAGCGGAATGGTTTAAGGCAAACAAATTGTCCTTAAATTTAAATAAAACTAAGTATACTTTTTTTCATAGAATTCACGATAAAGACAATATTCCATTAAAACTTCCTGATCTTTATATCGGGCAACTCTAAAATAATTGAGAGTCACGATTAAAGTTTTTAGGAGTGATACTTGACGAAAACTTGAAATGAAGAGAAAACATAAGAACGATAGAAAAAAAAATTTCGAAAAATATTGGCATACCATACAGAGCTAATCAGTTATTAAACCAAAACTGCATTAAAATGTTATATTTCTCCCTTATACATTGTTGTATAAACTATGCAAATATTGAATTGTGCAGCTCAAACGTGAGTAAAATTGAAAGAATTGCTTAGCAGAAAAAAAACACGCTTTCAGAATTATTTCAAGTGCAGGTCGATTCACACATTCTAAAGATCTATTTAAAAATCATTACATGCCTAATGTTTTTCAGTTAAACCTTTTACAAGTTCTTATATTTATGTACAAACTTCATTATAAATTAACTCCTATAATATTTTACACTTTTCAATAAACTTAATCACGTGTACCCAACAAGATTTTCAAATTACAATTGTAAGAAACCTAAAATGCACTTTTTGGTTAATAAGTTATCTATTGCCATCTGAGGTTCTAAATTATGGAACACTTTATTAAATAACGAGCTAAATAATTGCTCTTCTTTTCTCTATTCAAACAAAAACTTATTAACAATGTTAATGAATTAAATTCTTTTTTTTTTTTAATAACTATTTTATTAACTTCTAATTCAATTTTTTTTTTAGTTATTAACTTATCTTTAGTTTTCATTTGTGATATTTTATTTGTATGATTTTCTTTTTGATTATAGATTAGTAACTGATCTTAACATACTTGTAAATATTTGTATATAATTTTTAAATGGTACAAAGTAATTGTATGTTTACCTCTTAATGTTCGTACACGCTTGCTGATGAAAGCGTCGGGGCGTAGTGATAAGGCAAATATTGGTTTTTTTAGTCCCAGTTGTTTATATGACAAAGTTTACATAACTTTGTTTATATAAACGCCATATATTCTTTTTTTTAACAACGAAATAAATACAAAACAAAAAAATTTAGTTTTGTATGTATGTAAAATTTTTAAAGCACAACACTGTTTAAAAAATTAGAAATATAGTAAGCTTCATACTAAAGGTTGAGTGAGCGTGTAACACAAGACTGCAAACGCTGCCTGAATTTCCTTTTTTTAACTAACTAAATTTATTGAAAAAAGTAACGATGTTGACGTCAACTTGTCTTGACCTTCCCTCTCCCCTTTGTTAGAAACTGTCAAAAACTTTTTGATTTTAAATCTGACCAATCAATACAATTTTCACACTCCACACTGGTACTGCTTAGTGGTAGGACATTATTATTTGGTGATAAACAACTAACAGCAGCTATTTTTTCAGCAAATGTTATTTGCACTTTTCGAATTTTTCCTTTTACATAACTAGCATGATCTCTCTTACTGACACGTTTTGTTCTTAAAGTCGAAGTTCCAATTTCAGAAAGGCTAGTATTAATAGTGTCACTTAAATATAATATATCATCTATGTCATCAATATTGTCAATTTTTCATCTTGAGTTTGTGGTTGAATAAGATTTGCTGCAACTTGGACACAATTTTTGACCTGGACAAATGACTTTATTTGTTAGTTTTGAAAAAGAGTCTGCAGTCTCTAGGTCAATGCATCTCAACCCTTTAACTGAGCAACAATTAGCCTTACCAAAAGATTTAAACGATAGCACTGCAAATGTGCGTAATTAATCAACAACAGTGATTAGTGGTGGAAACAAATTAAAGTAACATTTTTGATTAAATTATAAGTTCGCCTGACAATCAAACTATGTTCCTCGATAAAAAGTTCTGAGAAAATCTCAATAAAACACTTTTTTTGTGAATAAGTACTTAAATGACATAAACCACTGTTTTATTAAACAGACAGGTCAGGATGTAGATATATTTAAAATACCTCTTGTTTTATTTTCAACACATTTGTCTTCTAATAACTCTATTCGGTAATATATTTAAAACACATTTTTTAGATATATTTAAAATACCTTTCATTTTATTTTCAACTTTTGTCTTCTAATAATTCTATTCGGTGCTAGTAATAAACTTATGGAAACTGTTGAATTTAACTTAGAGATTTGTTCGTAGAATAAAAATATAATTACTAACTAGAATTCTACGCGGCAAGTCAATTTACAAACCTTAATATTGCTTTTAAAATATCAAAGACTTAGGAGACCTAACTTGGTTTTAGCTCATAAGAAAAATCTCTCCAAATTGGTTTCCATTATTTCTAAAAGTGTGAAATAAGCTCTTTCATATGACGCAAATAGAAAAAAAAAAAAATTTTCTCACTTTAAGTTTTAGGGGTTCAAATACATTATTTTTGGGTATTTTACTTTTAAAAACTGACTTTTTCATCCATATCATTATATTAGTACGTAGTACCTTTAGAAAAATAACAATACTCAAAAACTTTTTGTTCTGGAGACTCTGCAAAAAAACAATAAAAATTTAAGATGTTAAATTTGTGACGCTATTTGTTGAACCATAGACTAAATTCTAGGCATGGTATAAAAGTTCTATTAAATAACTTGCATTCTGCACCTTTGGTTTACTGAAAATCCATGTTTTTAAGATATATTACTCTTTCATTGCAAAAATATAAGACCCGAAAAATACGATTTAAGCTGCTGACTGATATTAAAATTTGGTGAGCCTTACAAAAGTACCACAAAATCCAAAAAAACAAACATTTTAAGCTAAAACTTTAGCAATGTTAATTGCTTTCTTAAATACTAATAAAATTTTGTTAAAATCTGAGATGGTTAGGTGGGGATGATTTTAGAAATGGGACCGTTTGGCGTGGACCCTAAAAACAGTTTTAGTGTCTCATTTCAGTTAAAGTATATATGATGAGATGGACTTATGAAGACTATTATTAAGGATCTTGATCTTCTAGGTCCAAATTCATTAATGAAGCACATTTGATTGCTTTCTGTCAAACAGGTTATGGCTTTCAATCAGACTTTGGTTTTAAAGAGGGCAAAAATAAAACCTTACACGAAAAAGCCAAGAACGAAATTTATTTTTTCTAAAATGAAGAGAACCAGTTTGAGGTGAACGTATTCAATACTGCTCTCAATACTCTAAATCAACAAATAAAAGACAACATTTAAGCTGCAGAAATTTTTTGAACAAGTTTTCGTTCATATGGCTCTTAAACTCTGATAATAGGTTGAGTGAAGAAGTTAAATCACCTAGACTGGAAGAAAAATGCATATTTTGACCCCAGACATCATAAAGAGTTGTGTGGGGTCTATATATATATATATATATATATATATATATATATATATATATATATATATATATATATATATATATATATATATATATATATATATATATATATATATATATATACACATATATGTATATATATTTATATATATATATATTGTATATATTTGTATATATTTTGTTCCCAGGTCTCCGCCATCCCAATTTTTACAAGGCCTCTTCATTTGGTCTTGGTATTAATATAATTAAGTTTGATGTTTGCACAATGCGTGAAAGTGTCCTATCTAAAACATCAATAAATCCTGTGGGCGCTTATGTATACAAGTACTTTTAAATTCACATTACCAAATCAAACAAAAATGGCGTATATTTTAAATTGTTTTTTTAATATGTTTAAAAATTAGTATATTCGAATTTATCCTCTTTCAGCTAATACGGAGGTCATACCAAGGTCCGCAAAGATATCCAGCGGGCACAGACGTCAATCAGACGTCTTACGGACTCCTTAATTATGTCACGACGTCTCAGGCCAAAATAAGACGTCCTATGAAAACGTCTTTATTAGGACGTGAAAACGTTTTTATTAGGACGTCCTAGTGACATCTAAATTAAAGCGTTTTTAGGACTTCCATATTTAGACGTCCTATTGACGTTCCTAAGACCTACTATAGACGTCCTAATTATCTTAGAAATATTTTATTCAATGTTAATTTCTTTAATCGGCTTTTTGATTTTTTTAATTGAATCGGTTTTAAAAATAGCATTACCTCCTATTTTTTTAAAAGGATAATTCGAAAGTTTTTTATAAGATTTTGAAAGCTTTTGAAATCCTCTTTCGGTTGTTTTAAAAAACTAGTTTTTGTTTTGTTAATTGTTTTTTATTTATTTTGATGAAAAAATGCAAAAAAAAGAAATATAAGAGCATATCATGATAAATATTTATAAACTAAAAATATTTATAAACTAAAAATATTTACAAACTAAAAATTTTTTTAAACAAAAAATATTTATAACTTAAAAACATTTATAAAACTCAAAGAGACTATATTCTTTTCTCAAGAAAGAATCAAAGAGAATATACAAATTAATAACAAAAAAGTAATTGATGAATTATTATTGAAAACTCGTATCCACATCATCAAAACCATTCTGTTTTATACCAAAACATTGTTTTTATGTATTAGTTTTGGCATCTGCACCTTTAGCCGCTTCTTGTTAGCAACTATTATCAATTGTTAATACATTTAATCCATTTTTTATACAATATGAATTGCTGAAAACTTATAACAAATAACCTTTTTAAAAATGCACAAAAAAATAAAGAGAAAAAGTATGACAAAAATAACTTTGTGTGTTTAATCAAAATAAAAACTCAGTTTTAAACTTTATAAAAATTTATAGAACTTTATAAAACCTAATAGAATTTTATTGAACTTTATAGAACTTTATAGAACTTTATATATAAAGTTCTATAAAGTTCTATAACGTTCTATAAAACCTTATAGAACTTTATAGAACTTTATAGAACTTTATAGAACTTTATAGAACTTTATAGAACTTTATAGAACTTTATAGAACTTTATAGAACTTTATAAAACTTTGCAGAACTTTATAAAACTTTTTAGACAATTTTAGTTAATAATGAATAAATTTTAAGTGACAAGTAAAACATTATTGATTGCTGTATAGGAAAATACAGCAATCAAATGAACTTAAATAATTGTATCAAAGCTGAGGCGGTTTGATGAATGATTCACAGTATCCTGAGGGGATTTGATAAGTAATACACAATAACCCCAAAATTGTATTTTTGTTAAACAGTCATAGTTTAAATACTTTTTAAATATTCAAATGATACCTCCTGACACGTTAGAAACAAAGTTTAAGTACCTTAAACTGTCCTCCAAGACACAGTCATTTATATCAACGGTAGTTGTGTAGTGGTAGAGCGCTTGCTTCATAAGCGAGAGGTTCCGAGTTCGATTCCCATCACGTGTTTCTCCGCGCAGCGGCCTTGTTCGTAAAGGTTCTTGTTTTGGAGTTATAAAATTGGGAGAGGGTTATAACCAAAAGTAGCCTCCTTATCTGTAATGGCCTTCTTGGCCTTGGGGAGGTGAGTTTCAAAAAAAACATATATATATAATAGATCAAAGAAAATCCGGAAACAAATTACTGGAGCAAATAACCTTCTCCAATGTAGTTTCTTTCAACTCCTGATTGAGGATAAAATTCGGAAAAAATATTTATAAAACGGATTGTTTATATTGGAGTGTTTTTCCTGCTCGCTGTAGCTATACATTATATGTAAATTTAATGTCTTTTAAATGTAAAGTTGCGGTTTTTTAAATGTATTTTAAATGTAAAGTTACAGCTATAATATAATAATAATAAAAATATACAATAATAAACATGTTAGAAATAAAGTTTTTACACCCTAAACGTATAAGTGCAAAATATTACAAAAATATCATGTTAAAAAAATAGTTAAAAAGATAAATTATTTCAACCACATTATTGGCATTATTATTAAACATGAATAAAAAACAGTACTCATGACCGTAGAAAACTTTTATAAACTGGGGGAGGGGGTGAATAAGAGGGGCGCAAGTATTCTGTCTCTTAACAATAGAACTTTTCAACATTCTGGTTTAATACCTACGTCTTATGCATAAAGCCTCATAGCATGTTTTGAGGGTTCCATAAATTTACCTTTAGTGTCATAGATTTTGTATTTTGTAAAATATTCGTAGCTGTATTGCTCATGTTAAAACTCTTTTCAAAAAAAAAGGTAAAAAACTTTAAACGAAGATTCAAAGATTTACTTGGGAGATCTGTTTATCAACTGCCCAATGGTTTGGTATGTTGTACGTGGGATTCACATTGCTAATATACTATAAATATAATAAAATAAATCGAATAGTGTTTAGAACGTATCAATATAAGTTAGGCTACTAGTGTTTGAACGTATCTATATAATTAAGTTAATCAACGGATTGGTTGCATCGTTAGTTAACTTAATTATATAATTTTTTTTTCTCGGAAATTTTTCTAATTTGACGTAAGGCTTTTGTGATAACTTATTATTTAAAAATGTTTTTTATGGTATGAAGTAAAATATGGTCTTCAAATATGTTATTTTCAAATCCTTAAGTGATGCGAAAAGTTAATAAAATAAAAAACGGCAAACAGAGTTTGGTTTTAAAAAGCAAGTTTTATATAGTATAAAACTTTTATAAGACATTTATAAAACATTACAGCAAACTCAAGATTTCCTAATAAATGCAAAGGCAACAGAAGAAGAATTGTTGACAAAAAATAGTAACATGATTTAACATGATTTAACATGATTTAACATGAATAGTAACATGGTTTGGTGCCCTGAATATTATCAAACTTAATATCCATCTTGTTCTACTGTTCATGTATAAAACAAAATATGGACTGTCCCCCAAAATATTTGAAACTTATTTTAAAGTAATACACCATAAATATGCTACAAGATTTTCCGCTGACAACTTTGTTATACCAAAATCTTATTCTAAACAAGTTTCTTATTCAATTCAGAATCGCGGACCACTTTTGTGGAAAAGATTTCCAAACATTGTTTCCGGAAAAAAAAAAATCTCTTCATCAGTTTAAAACTGATTCAAAACAGTTTTTTTTAAACGCAGATTTTGATTTATATTATTATAAGTCTTTCTTTTAAAAATAGATCAGATATATAATTTAAAAACTGAAAAACAAGTTAATTATTCGTATTTTCGTAATTATTCGAAAGAAAAAAAAAAAAAAAAAGGTTAAATTTTTTTGACAATAATCATTATCAAAAATCACATTTTCTCGCTTTTTATTTTATTTTTTGTGCGTATTTATATACATAAAGTTATTACATATTCAATTTTACTTTTACCTAATCTAGTTATGATATTTTACTTTATCTTTTATATATTTTACTTAAAATATATATAAAGTTTGATATATTAACTCTTACTTTTACTCAATCTATTTATGATATTATGTATTAAACGATATTTTACTTTATTTATTATATATCTTTTGTAAACATTCATTTAATTTTTCTTTTATGTTATATATTCTTGAAGCAACTTTGTAAAAATTATAAATTGTAACACGGTGCTTGGCGATAAGGCAAATTATGCCTTCTTCTTGCTCCGGCCATTAACTTAATTGTAAATTTATGGAAACTGTCAAATTTGTTAAATGGCAAAATAAAATAAAATAATAATAAAAATAAAGTAATAAAAAATAATGATATTTTATCTCAACAAGAAGTAGTGACAAAAAGTGGTGACAAGATATTTTATCTCAACAAGAAGTAATGACAAAAAGTAGTGACAAGATTATGACTTTCCAACCACACTAGACAATTTCCGTTTTTTAGACATATCACTGAAGTAAATCATAGAAGACACTTGTGTGCAATCTTATTGCAATTATAACAAACTTTTTTTAAGTCTAGTTTGAAACTAAGAAGTGCATAAATCCTCTAAGATCAACTTTGATGCATACTCAGTCTCTAATAAAACTAATACTATGCCTAATGATAATCTAACTGAAGAAGAATTACTATGCGCAGTCTCTTCGATTAAGCCCAAAAAAAGTATAGGCGTCGACAATATAAGTGGTAACATCATTATAAATTCAATAAAACTGATTACAATCCCGCTTTTGTGTATCTTCAACTTATCTTTAAAAGAGGGAGTTTTTCCAGAAAAAATAAAAATTGCTAGGGTGGTCCCTATTTTTAAATCAGGCGATCCTAGTGACGTTACTAATTATAGGCCGATCTCTGTTCTTACATGTATTTCAAAAGTTCTTGAACGAATTATGTATAATAGACTCTATTCTTTCTTAATCCAAAATAATATTTTGTACAATAAACAATTTGGTTTTAAATCTGGTCATTCTACTGATCACGCAATCTTACATCTTGTCCACGATATATTTAAAGGTTTTAATGAAAAAAAATATACTTTAGGTGTTTTCATAGATCTAAGTAAAGCCTTTGATACTGTCGATCATTTAATTCTTTTGTCCAAACTCGAGTTCTATGGCATCAAAAATTCTAACTTGGCTTGGTTTAAAAGTTACTTGTCTAATAGGAAGCAATATATTTCTTACGATGGTGGTAAAACGGATAATATGATTATTACATGCGGTGTTCCCCAGGGATCAGTTCTAGGGCCCCTTTTGTTTTTAATTTATGTCAATGACTTATATAAATTTTCTAATATTTTAAACACAACTTTATTCGCCGATGATACGAATTTGTTTTATTCTCATGAAGACATTAATATTTTATTTTTAACAGTTAACAAAGAACTTGATAACCTAACCCAATGGTTTAAAGCCAATAAATTATTTTTAAACATTACTAAAACTAAATACACATTATTCCATCGTGTTCATAAAAAAGAAAATATTCCACTTAAACTTCCAAATCTTTTTATTGATAAAAATATGATAAAAAGGGAAATATCGTCAAAGTTTTTGGGCGTAATACTCGATGAAAATGTTACATGGAGAGAACATATAAGTGTTGTTGAGAATAAGGTTTCTAAAAATATTGGTATACTGTATACTAAACAGGTCTTAAACCAATCTTGTCTTAAATACATATACTTTTCATTTATACACTGTTACCTAAACTATGCTAACATTGCTTGGTGCAGCACCAATGTTACAAAGCTAAGTAAATTTCTATGTAAACAAAAACACGCCATTAGGATTATTACAAATGAAAATCGCTTCTCTCATTCAAAAATACTTTTCAGTAAACTTAATATTCTGAATGTTTATAATTTAAATCTCTATCATGTTCTTATATTTATGTTTAAACTTGATAAAAAAATGGCACCATATTTATTCAACTCTTTATTTAAAAAAATAAATCACATATACAGCACAAGATTTTCAAATAATAACTATACTCAATCCAAAACCTACTATTCTGCCACTAAATACTCAATCACAAACCGAGGACCTAAACTCTGGAATACACTTTTAAATAATGATCTTAAACCACTTTCTTCGCTTAATCAATTTAAAACTAAACTTAAGCAAAATCTTTTACAAAACGACAATGAACTAAATTTCTTCTGAAGCGTTGAAAATGAGAGTACTATTATTAATGATTTAGTATTAATAATTGTTTATTACTAAGATTGTCTACTCTAATACATAAATATGATAAATAATCTTGTCTCTAGTCTTGTTTCTGTTTATTATTTTTTTTTTTTTTTTTTTGTCTTTCTTTTTTTTTTTTTTTTTTTTGTTTGTTTGTTTGTTTTTTCTTCTTTATTGTTGGTCTTTTTAGTAAGTAAAGTAAACTTAAGCGTTAATAAAAAAAAATAATTTATAGCATATGTAACTTTTACGGTTTTTATTAGCATTGTAATTTACGGTATATTTATTACGGGGCTTAGTGATAAGGTAACTATAGTCTTCTTTTTGCCCCTGTCATATATTGTTTTTTATTCATGAACATTGTTATTGTAAATACTATTAACGACGAAATATATAACTAAAAAATAAAAAAAATAACATTTAAGTAACTACAAAATAATGCAAATACAAAGGTTTTGGAGCAAACCCGTCATCCCTCTATTATGCAAACTGATATATAAATTACTGAATGATTTTTTGATTTTAAGTCTTGAGAAATTTTTTAAAACTTAAAAGGAACTCGAAAAGCAACTCGAAAAGCAACTCGAAAAGCGACTCGAAATTAACCACAAAACAAAAAAGCAAAAACGTAAAATACAAATTAATTTAAAAAATAGCGTCTTTCATAACCAAGAATTCAATAAAATGTTTTAATGGTTTCTATACAACGAGTTCTATTTATTTATTGAATTGATAAGGTAGAGTCGGTGCGTTTACAATTAGTTCTTCATTTCAACCCTTTGGAAGTTTGAAAAGTTGCGCCATATTTGCTTTTATCAATAGTTTAATTGGGAAATATTTTTCTATAGATATTTATAAAACAGAGTTTCTATAAATATTTTCAAACTTTCAGAAATATCTTTAACTAGAGGCGCAACAAAATTAAAAAATATGGGGGCGCAAAGCCCGAACAAGCCTCCTCTTGTCTACGGCCACAGTATTGTAGTAGAAAATACCAATGACGTAAATGACCAGAATTTTTTAAATTTTGCTTGTCAAAAAAAAATTTGTTACGTCACTAGAATAGAAAAAATTAAAGTTTTTCCCAAACTTTAACTAATTAAAAATAATGTCATAAGTACTAAATTATTCATAGTTTGTGTCTTTAAAGTAAAAACTTTGTGTCTTTTTCATTGTTTAAAAATCAATAAAACTATTAGGGGAAAACGGGGCAAGATGGTGGAAACTCTGAATTATTGCAAAACTATCAGTCATGAAGTTAGTATGTATGTATTTTTATAAAATTTTATAAACTACTAAACTAACAAAATGAGCTGTTAAAAAAATGTTACTGCAAGAACAAACAAAAGGTTTAACTCTATGTAGGATTTTTCACAAAAAGGTTTATCTTCGTGTGGCCACTTGAAGATAAACATTCTTATGAAGTGTAACTTTCGTTATTGACAGTGTGTAAATTTACATTTGTAAATTCTTGATTTAAGTCTTGCTCCTTATTTGATGAATTTACTCATGCTTGCCAATTTTCAGAGTAAGTTCATATAAAATCAATAAGAACACCAGGTTAAGAATTTTGTATTTTGCCACTTTAAAAACAACGTGATTTCGTTTTTTTTTTACTGTTCACGTGATTAATATTTAAAATTTAATTGGTTTTTGCTAATGACGATTCGCAAAAAGTCCAATTGAAAACGGCTTTTTTTTCGCTGCAGCGAAAGACGGAAATGTTTGTTTCTGGCTTCGGCTGCTTCTTGTGATAGCTAGCCAATAGGCAGTATAACCTGTTCAATTATTGTGGTGCCATGTCTTAAAACTTTATGCATAGTCGGCGTCATTGTTTGCATAAAGCACTCCCATTAAAAATGAATTTTAAAGAAGATGAATTTTAACTTTATGTTGATTTATATGGTGCCATCATTATAAATCAACAAAAAGTTTGGCCGTCTCGTTTGCAAAATTTTCAAATTATTTACATTAATTTGATGCCCACTCGAAATTGCTTCCAAAATGACATTAAATTTTTTTATAAGAGTTATATCAACCCCTGTGATGCGGAAAGCGGTTAGGGGATCGGCGAAAAATCTTCGTGATGTATTCCCATCATTACTGTTCCCAAATCCATCCTTAGGAATATCAACCAACAACCCTTAGTGATCTTTAAAGACATTTTGAATTTTTTGTTTTGTTTCCGCTAATATTTTTTTTATCTCTTCTGTTCTTGCTTGCCATTTTTTTATTGGTATTTTATACGATATATGCAGCAAGGATTCAAAAAACTTGATTCTTGCGTGCAATATTGATAGCCCAAATTTCAGTGTTTCACGGCTTTCTCTTTTTTTTTTTTTTTTTTCAGGTCATTAAAATCTTTTGAAGTTTGCCCACATATATAACATCTCATTGTTGATGTCGTATTTGTAGCAGCATTGCAAACTTGTCCATCAATCATAGTAAAAAGTAATATATACTTTACTTCCAAATTACCACCAAAAGCATTTATTATTTCACTTTTTCTCAAGCCTTTTATTTGGTTCTCTACGTAATAGATTCCATCATTCGTTACGTCTTTGCTCTCCCGAATAAAACTTATTTTTATTGGTTGATAATACCTTGTAGATGATGGTGCTGGGTTTTGCCAAAGCACCTATTTTTGGTTACCAATATGGCATATGAGCCGTAGGACCACAAAAGAACTTTGAAATATGTTAGCGTCGCTATTGTCGTTGTTTTGAAATTTTTGTTTAAACGTTTGTTGTTGCGAGCCATCACAACCCCATTTCAAAATCAATTCTAAATTTTTTTTTTTTTTTTCATTTAAAGTTTTAACAACTTTGTTTAAATAACAACAAAATAATTTAATTTCTGAACAAGTTTCTGTAACTGCTATCGATTCTTCTGGTGGATAACATTCCCCTTTAACTTGGTTAGGTATTCTTGTAGCCTACATGAATAATTTCATATTGTTTTTTTGTCATATCAGCTTCCGCAAAAATTGACAACACTTCTGATGGTGTGTGCTTTTTAATGATATCTTCAGTAGATGTGTAACTTTTTCTATATTGTTTGGCTTTTGTGGGTGTAAATAAAATTTCCTTTATTACGTTTGATGCGTCACTGTTCCCTGCAGCACGTTGACTCATTTGAGCAGCATACATCAACTGGTCACAAGGTATATGTTCCCTTAAAACCCTTATTTTTCGCCTTCTCGTTGGTAAACTTGATTCACAAAATTCTTTTGACGTTCGGCCGGGCTTTGCTACCGCTCAAATTGGTAGAGCTATGGTGGTATTGATTAAAAAACGCTCTCTTTTACGGCTAGCGTCTTCCCATTTTTGTTTAGATTGGAACTTAAATAATGAAAAAATGGTTTTTAGTGCACTTTCCTGATTTGCAGGGCATTTGGTTATGTTTTTAAGGTGTTCTAATAAAAACACGAATTTGTCGTCAATTTTTTTCTCGGAACTTCGCTCTAAGACTTCATAAATTGATCGTCTAGTCATCTCTAGTTTGTGATAGCTTGAGATTCTACAATAAAAATATGAATTAAATTAAATAAAAGTTTATCACAAAAAAAATGCTTTTGCCTTATTCACTAAAAAAATTAAAAATTTTATGGCGCGTACATGCGCAATTTTTTTTTTTTTAATGGGAAATAGAATACCTAAGCTTTACGTGAAGCACAAGCTCGTAGCTTAATAAGACTTAATTGACATTCAAAAACTCATTTTAATATCGCGTATACAAAAAAAAACGTTAAATTTTTTACATCAAATATAATTGATGAGAAATGTGACAGTAACATAAAATAGAGAAAATATATAAACCAAAAGTATGAGCTTACCTTCTTTTGCAAAATCCATTATGATTTTTAAAGTTTGTCACTAACCACAAACTCAAAAAACTATTTGTAATAATGCTCGTCGACAGGAACGGTGAAAAACAATTGAATTCATTATCACGATTACTCGATTTTTAAAGCTGTCCCAATAAGGTGGGGGGGGGTGGAGAGGGGTATCCAAAATGACCATTTAGCGATGTAACCTTTATTAAGCTTTAACAATGCACCAATAAAAACAGATTTTGACAGAATTTTGAAAATCGACTTTTGATCAACTTTTTCATTTAAATACTCCACTGTGCGCTGTATCAGTATAATATGCGCAGTATGTCAGAAATGTTTTGTCTGCACATCTTGTAGAAAACGGCCTTTAAATAGTATAACTTCGCATACATGCACAAAAAATAAACTGGCTGATGCGTTTGCGAATTAAGCAGCATTTAAATCTCAGTTTTCAAATTAACAAAATCTCCGACAAAGTCAAAACTACAAAAAGAATAATTTATGACGTTTCGTTCGTTCGTTTTAAAAGCCTTCTATCTTTAACTGATTGGGAACCTGTTCTGAAAACAAAAAGTAATGATATAGCTTATAACAGTTTCAATCAGATACTTTAAAACCACTATAAAGCATTTCCAAAAAATATATAATTTTTTAAAGAAAAACATTTCAAAATCCGGGTATCATAAAATCATCAGAAAAAAGAGAAAACAACGCCTCTATGAAAAATTTATTAGAAAAAAAACTTGTCGAAATGAGTCAAATTACAAAAATTACAAACGACTTTTTGAATCAATTTTAAAGTTTTCAAAAAAATCCTACTATACTACCAAACTAATAAAACTTAACAATTCATAAAATACATGGCGCATAATTAAAGACGTCCAAGGTGAAAAAAAGACAAATTGACTATTAAGTCTTCCAAAAAAACTCATTATAAATGACTGCGAAATTATTAATAACATCATTAATTGCTAAGTCGTTTAGCCATGGATTTTTATCTCTATCTATAGCTGCCTATTTTTTAAAACTAAACAAAGGTCTAGTCGTTGACGATGTCAAAAGTCGTTGACAATGTCAAAAGTAGTTGACAATGTCTAAAGTCGTTGATGTTGTTTGCAGTAATGTAATAATAAAATCAATTTTTTATTTAAATTTCCGCTCATGCATATTTTTTATTTATACCTGGAATAAGAAATCTTTCCTGATAAACTTAAACTACAAGGGTGGTACCATCCTTAAAATCTGGGGATTTATAAGCGATTACAGACTAATCTCAATACTAACATGTTTTTCAAAGCTATTAGATTAGATTGTGTATCCCAGACTATTTTTCTTGAAAATAAAGGTATTCTTTATAAGGTAAGTATGGGTATTAAGGCCCACCTAAAAAAATGAAAATGTAAAGAAATGCTGATTTTTTTTTGCTGCCAGTGATAAAACCAGATAACTCTAATATTTTAATGTCGAAAAAAAGTTTCACAATTTATTTTTTCCCTAAGTTTGGATTAGTGGGCCTTATTACCCGCTGGGCCTTAATACCCACACTTACCTTAATAATCAATTTGGATTTAAAAAGAATTACTCCACTGATCAACCAATTATTTATCCTTTTCAAAATATTTTTCTGGCATTCGACGAAAATAAATATACGTTAGGTGTATTAATTGATTTTAGCAAAGCATTTGACACTCTTGATCATTATATTCTCTTAAAAAACTAGAAAATTACGGGATTAAATATTCCTATATTAAGTTGTTTCAAAGCTGTTTATCAAATAGGAAACAAAACATTTCTTTTAGCTGCGGAGAAACTATTAGTATAAGTATAAATACGGGGTTCCCCAAGGTTTAATATAGAACCACTCTTATTTTTAATTTATATTAATGAGTAAAGTAAATCTTGTAATTTACTAGACGTTATTTTGTATGCTGATGATACAAATTTGTTTCATGCTCATCATGGTATAAAAATATTGTTTAATTCAGTCAACATGGAGCTCTTAAAACTTACAAAATGGTTTAATGAAATAAATTATCAATTAATTTAGCTAAAATAAAGTATACTTTTTCTATTGCTTTCATGAAATCCCCTTAAAACTTCCAATACTTTGTATTGGCAGTCAAGCTAACAAATAGAGAACACATATTAAAATTTTTAGGCGTACTCTTTGACGAAAACGTAACTTGGACAGATCATATTCATTATCTTGAAGATAAAATCTCAAGAAAAGTTAATAAAATCATACTTGTTTTAAATTACCTCATTTATTCATTGTTAAATGAATTACGCAAGCATAGTTTGGCGTTGCACAAATCAAAACAAAATTAAAAAACTCTTTAATAAACAATAACATGTAATTAGAATATTATCTAATGTTGGCCGTTTTACACACTCCAAAGAACTATTTATAAAGCTGAATATACTTAATGTCTACCAAGTAAAAATTTATCATCTTGTATTTTTAAGTTCAAAGTTAATACAAAAATAAAATTTACATTTTTATTTCGTAATTGATAATAATCAAGCACAAATACTTAACCAGATACTCAAACAACACTTATATTCAGCTTAAAAGTTTTTTTTGCCGCAATTGAGTTTTCAATACCTATTAGAGGCCCAAAAGTACGGAATAAAGGAAAATTTGCGCATCTACGCGCCCTAAAATTTTTTTAATTTTTCTAGTCAATAAGGCAACAAAATTTTTTTTGTGATTAAAACTTTTATTTTATTCATACTTTTATTGTTGAATCTCAAGCTACCACAATAGATATGACTAGATGATCACTTTATTAAGTCTTGGAGCAAAGTTCCGAGAAAAAAATTTACGACAACGGGGTGAAATGGGGTGACATGGGGTGACATGAGACAAACAGTGTCACATTCAAAAACCTATGCTTTCAACTTAATTCAGTTATTAAGTAATGGGTTTTACAATAATCTCCCAATTTAGTGAACTATAATTTTAACGCAATTTGTATGGTTTTTGCGGAAAATATATATATAATTATACCTTACTAAGGGTGTATCACATATCCTACCCTAAGGTAGAAGTTTCTACCGTTTTATTTTAGTATCTACGTAAATAACCATATTTCGGCAACCCTAATAAAGATTCTTAAAATATTCTTCTTCTTCAGATTTTTGAATTTCATTCATTGTTCTATAATATCCTAGAATTGGATAGACAATGTTTAAATATATCAGTATGCCCGTTATGACGTCATAACGTTACGATGCTACGATGCTTGATAATTTTTATGCCCGTTAATATTTTTGTCACTAATTTAACTTATATATTATCTTTTTTTTTAACGCAAGCTTTAGAAAAGAACAGACGCTTTTGTGCGCAAAAATATTAAAAATTCTTCTGAAATAAATAAAAGTTTTTGAATAGAAAAAGGGAATAAATAAAGTCAACTAATTTTAAAGATAATATAGAAACATTTAAAAAACCTACAAATCCATTAACTAAAAAGATCTTATAATATTAAGTATGGCGGTAACACTCCAAGAAATAAAAAAAACGATGAAATAAATACTGGATGATTTTAAGAAGGAAACTGAAGTTGTACTTAAAAACCAAGAAAAAACTAAAAATTGCTATTATTAGTGCAAACATAAATATACTCAACGAAAAATTGGATAAATTTGAGACAAATATCGCAAATGCAAATAAGATTAAAAGAATTGAAAAAGAGATTGAAGAGATAAAAGAAAGTTTAAACTTCAACGAACACATAATTGATAAAAACATTAAAAATAACGACAAACATATATTTAGCAAACAATTAGAGAAAGAAAAGAATTAATAATGAATTTTTAAACAAAAAAAATCCGTAACCTTGAAGATAGATCGCGAAGAGGTTACTTGATGAATTGATGGAATATGTGAAGACGAAGTCGAATCTTGGGAAGCAACCAAAGAAAAGGTTCCTTCATTTCTTCTACAAAAAGTGGGTGTAAAGAGCATTGAAATTGAACGTGCACATCGTACTGGGCCAAAAAAAGTTGGACGTCCGAAGGTAGTTTTAAAACTTCATCAATACAAAGACAAAGCTAAAATTTTAAAAGAATCAACTCGTCTCAGAGGAACAAAAGTTTTACGTAAATGAAGATTTTTCTCGCGAAACGGTTGCAATCAGAAAAAAATTGTTTGCGGAAGTGAAAGAACGACGTTTAAATGATGAGAATGTTTCGGTTCGTTACAATTAAACTATTTCTTTTAAAAATAATATTTTTAAAAACGCTCTAAACAAATAAACGAATTACGCATTTTTAAAAAGAAACCTTTCGAAACCTAATTTTAAAGACCGTGGCTTTATTGAATGATTTTAAATCCATTACTTTTAATTTTTTCGAAGGATACCGCTTTTCCTCTGATGAAAACATAGATCCAGGTAATAATTTTTTTTTGCGATACATTTACGGGTTGTGCTTATTTTTATCCTAAAGAATTAGAAGGTTTTCTTTTTCAGAATGCAAATAAAAAGAGTTCAAATCGAGTTAGAATTCTCCACCTCTATATAAGAAGTTTAAGTCGGAATTTTGAAAAACTTTTAGGTTATTTAGAAAAAACAAAAAATCTTTTTAATATCATTTGTCTAACTGAAACATGGGTTGCATTAAACGATTTTGACAATAATTTTAATATTCCTCATTTTAAAATTATCTAACAAGAAAGAAAAACGAATAAACGGGGTGGAGGACTTTTAATTTATGTTTATGAAAATATCTTTTATAATATTTATATTGTTATCGACCACCAAACGGCGCGAGCGAAAACCTAAGCATGTTTTTACAACATATCGTTAAAACAAGTGACGCAGAAAAAAAAAAGTCTTTTAATAGGGAACTTTAATATGAATTGTTTTCTTTATAACGATGATCGTAATAAAAAAATTTTATGACACAGAGTTTGAAACAGGATCATTACCCTTAATTAATCCATCAGCCATTATAGTTGTTGTCGGTGACTTTAATGCTCACCACTCTGAATGGCTTGGCTCTAGTGTCAGTGACTCTGCAGGCATTAAAGCCCACAACTAATGCCTTTCTCAATCCCTAACTCAAATAGTCAACTTTCCAAATCGTTTTCCTGACAACCCGAATCATCTACCTTCTCTACTCGACTTATGTCTTGTTTCTGATCCTAGTCAGTGCTCAGTTTCTCCACATTCACCCTTAGGTACTTCTGATCACAGCTTGATCTCTCTAAAACTAATATCTCATTCTTCTTCATCACCTGAATCCCCCGATTATCGAACCTCTTACAACTACAGTAAAGCTGACTGGGATTCTTTCCGTGATTTTCTTCGTGATGGTCCTTGGGTAGATATCTTTCATCTTCCTGTCGACAAATGTGCTTCTTACATAACTTCGTGGATTTAGGCTGGCATGGAATCTTTTATTCCCTCTCGATGATTCTAGGTCAAGCCTCACTCTCCTCCTGTGAGGAAAAAATGGTTTTCCTCACACTGTGCTGCTGCGATTGCCAATCGAAACCGTTACTTCCATATATATCAGCAAAACAATTCTCCAGAAAACAGATATCTGTTTATTACTGCTAGAAACAACTGTAAAAAGGTTTTGTCTAACGCCAAAACCCGCTATTCTCAGATCATGAAATCTCGTATCTCATCTCAAAAATTAGGCTCTCGTGACTTCTGGAGAATCTTTAATAAAATCAATAATAAGGGCAAATCTATAATTCCACCTCTCTTGTACGGTTCAGACTTTGTCACCTCACCTAAAGACAAAACCGAGTTGTTTGCTAAAAACTTTTCATCGATATCATCTCTTAATTCCACTAGTCGCGTTCTACCTGATATTGCCAACAAACAGGTTGATCCATTGCTTGACATTCATATCACTCCAGCTTCTGTATCTAAAGTGATTTCCTGCCTAGACTCTTCTACAGCTTGTGGCCCGGACAACATATCTGTTATTGTCGTCTATACTCTCAAAACTATTCAACAAGTGCTTATCAGAGTCTTGCTTTCCAGCCTGCTGGAAAGCGGCATCTGTTATCCCTATCTTCAAAAATTCTGGAGAGCGATCTGATTCGTCTAACTACCGTCCCATAAGTCTTTTTCCTATCATAAGCAAGGTTTTTGAATCTTTAATTAATAAACACTTAATTTCTCATCTTGAATCTAATAACTTATTTTCTGACCATCAATATGGATTTCGATCTTCTCGTTTTACAGCTGATTTGCTAACAGTAATAACTGACAGGTTTTATCGTGCATTAGATGAAGATGGAGAGGTTAAAGCCATCGCTCTTGACATTTCAAAAGTTTTTGATAAAGTTTGGCTTGTTGGTCTTTTCCATAAGCTTTCTTCTTATGGTGATGGTGTATCCGGCAACATCTTTAAGATCATTGAATCCTTTCTCTCCAATCGTAGCATAAAAGTTGTCCTCGATGGACAACACTCTTCTTCTTATTCTGTAACTTCAGGGGTTCCTCAAGGTTCTATCTTTGGCCCTATACTCTTTTTAATTTACATTAACGATCTTCCAGATATTCTCACATCTAAGGTGGCTTTGTTTGCTGATGATACTACCATTTATTCTTGTCGTGATAAGAAACCAACACCCTCTGATTGCTTGGAGGGGGCATTTGAGCTTGAAAAGGATCTCACTTCTGCTACAGCATGGGGCTCACAGTGGCTGGTGAACTTTAATTCAGATAAAACTCAATTTTTTTCAGCCAATCGTTATCGCAATAATTTAGATTTTCCTATATTTATGAACGGTGATGTACTCGATGTATCACCTACTCTTCATCTTCTAGGAGTAACTCTTACTTCCAATCTTTCTTGGAAACCATATATCAAATTAGTTGCAAAATTAGCATCTGCTAAGGTTGCATCTCTTTATCGAGCTCGTCACTTTCTTACTTTGGATTCTATTCTCTATCTCTATAAATCTCAAATCCGGCCTTGTATGGAATACTGTTGCTATATCTGGGGCGGATCTTCTAATGATACCCTTTCTCTTTTAGACAAGGTGTAAAAACGCATTGTAAACATAGTTGGACCAGCTCTTGCAGCCTACCTCCAACCATTATCACATCGTCGTAATGTTGCTTCTCTTTCTCTTTTCTACAAATACTATAATGAACACTGCTCTAAAGAGCTAGCGTCTCTTGTGCCATCTACTAAAATTCATTCTCGTGTTACTCGTCATTCAATTAAGTGTCATCCTTTTTCTGTGATTGTTTCTTAGTGCTCCAAAAACGCTTATTCGTCTAGTTTTTTTCCTCGAACATCAGTTCTTTGGAATTCGCTTCCTTCATCTTGCTTTCCTGATTCATATAATTTGCAATCTTTTAAGTCGTCCGTCATTTGTTATCTTGCTTTACAATCTTCGTCTTTTCTCTTTCAGTAACTTCCAACTTTAATTAGTGGCTGCTTGCAGCCTTGTTGGAAGCGAAGATGTTTAAAAAAAAAAAAAAAAAATCGCTCTACTAGGGTAACAATAAACCCGGCTACCCTAATAGATAATACCATAACAACAGACATTTTTAATAAAGATATTCAAAAAGGTTTTATAAAAACTAATTTATCCGATCATTTTCCTTTATTCCTGATTTTAAAATCAAGTTTAGAAAAAAATATTAACACCCCAATAGTTGTAAAAATACGTATTTTCAAACAAAAAAATCTCGAACTATTTATAAATCTTTACTCCATTGGAATCATATTGATTTTAATGACAATGTAAATAACATCTACGAAAGATTTTATAAAACGTAGTTTTCAGTTTACGACGCTAATTTTCCAATTGTTAAAAAAATAATAAAAATAAACGAAAGCTCAAAAAGTCCCTGGATTACGAAGGGATTAAAAAAATCGTCAAAAATTAAACAGAAGTTATATATTAAATATCTAAAAACAAAAACACTTATTAGCAAAAAAATATATAAAATCTACAAATATCTATTTGAAAAAATACGTAAAAGCCTAAAAAGAAATTACTACTCATAACTAATTATTAAACGTAAAAACGACTTAAAACGCACATGGCAAATTATGAAAGAAATAACTGGAAAACAAAAATCATGCTTAGGTTTTCTTCCGCAGATGATTAAAGTTGATAACATAAGTTTATTAAACCCGAAAGCCATATCCCATGAACCTTATAAATTATTTATTGGGATAGGTCCTTCCCTACCAATTAAGATTCAAAATACGCTTCCTTTAATGATTTTCTCGTACTATAAATAATTCCATTTGTTCGGATGAATTAACCTCAGAATTATCTTTTGAGAAATTTGATGCAGCTTTGAATTCTTTGAAAAGAAATAAAGCAACAGGAGCAGATGAAATTGATGGAAATGTAATTATAGACTGTTTCTGTATATTAAAACATGTTCTTTTTAAAGTTTTTAAAGCTTCTATTAATGAAGGAATATTCCCAGAACAATTAAAAGTTGCTAAAGTTACTCCTATTTATAAAAAGGGTGACAGATCAAATATTAGCAACTATCGTCCCATCTCTGTTCTTTCGGTATTTTCAAAATTTTTGGAAAGAATAATGTCTAATAGAATATACAAACATTTCAACAAAATTAACTTACTTTATAACAAACAATTCGGCTTTAAAACAGGTAACTTAGCAGAGCATGCAATAATCCAGTTTGTGCATAAAATCTCTGAATCTTTTGAAAAATCACACTACTTGTTAGGTATCTTCATTGATCTATTAAAAGCTTTCGACACAGTAGATCATTATATATTACTTCAAAAACTTAAATATTATGGAATTAAGGTAGGTGGTACAGGTAGGTACCGCTCTAAAATGGTTTAGAAGCTACTTAACAAAAAGAACACAATTTGTAATTAGTAACGACGGTTATCAAAATAATTATCTTGATATCGTATGTGGTGTTCCTCAAGGCTCAATCCTCGGACCCCTACTTTTCTTGATATAGGGGAACAAGGGGCAAGATGACGAACATTTCGAAAACGCCTGTATCTTAGTCAATATCTGTCCCAAAAATTAAAACTTGATTTAAAAGTGATAAAAAAATTATTCCGCGTCACTGTTGTATCAAAAAACCACTCTAAAAGTAGAAAACAGCTGAAGAAAAACTCATTAAGCAATGTTAACTCAAATTGTCATTATGCCCCGCATATGGGGCAAGATGACCTTTTGAGTTAGCAACTTTGAGTTAGCAACTCATTAAACTTTGCTAACTCAAATTGTCATCTTGCCCCGCATACGGGGCAAGATGACGATTTGAGTTAGCAAAGTTTAAGACTTAAAGAAAAGAAAACTCTATGAAGCTATAAACGCCTCAAAAACCATCATCACAAATTCTTTTTTATTAAAAAAGTAATACAAATAAAGGTGTAATTTTTAAAACTAATAAATTATATATTTTTATCGGACAATGCAAAAAAAATCAGTAACAACCTAGTAAGCAGTTTGTAGCAAACTCCAACGCAACAAAATAAAACTATTGTCAAACAAATATTGTATTTCGTAATAAAATAATGACT
The DNA here is from genome assembly GCF_038396675.1 of Hydra vulgaris. Taxonomy (NCBI): domain Eukaryota; kingdom Metazoa; phylum Cnidaria; class Hydrozoa; order Anthoathecata; family Hydridae; genus Hydra; species Hydra vulgaris. Next base: position 13,265,131 of record NC_088921.1, on the reverse strand, counting down.
GGACAATACAAGAATAGCAAACAGTACAAGTAAACTTCCGTTTAATATAGATTACGGACAAGCCATCTTGCCCCGGTCATCTTGCCCCAGGCTAATACAATCTTTAAAATGAATCAGAACTGTTTTTTTTTTTTGTTGTTTTTTTTTTTTTCTCCATTTTTTGCCGTATAAAAATATAAATACAACCAATATTTCCAATATACAGATGGCCGGGGCAAGAAGAAGACACAATTTGTCTAATCGCCAAGCCCCGAGATTGATTCCGTAAAAAATAAATAATTTCGTATAGAGTATATAAATGTTACCAATATAAATAAAATAAGATTTTATTTTTGAAAAGATAAAACAAAAACAAAAAGTTACAGGGTCATAAACAATTTTTTTTTTTTTTTTTTAAATTTAAAAATTTAAAAAAAAAATTTCTTTTTAAGTGATAAAATAATCAATAAAAAGTAAAATAACAAATTCTTAGAAATAAATATCAAATAAATAAGTATACAAAGATTAATATAAATTTGCACAAAGTAAAACTTACAATAAAATAAAAAAATAAAAAAAATAAAATAAGGTTTACTATACATAATCAAATTATCCCTGTATACTTCTTGTATGACCTAATACTTCTTGTATGACCTAATACTTCTTGTATGACCTAATACTTCTTGTAAGACCTAATACTTCTTGTATGACCTAATACTTCTTGTATGACCTAATACTTCTTGTATGACCTAATACTTCTTGTATGACCTAATACTTCTTGTATAGCCTAATACTTCTTGTATAGCCTAATACTTCTTGTAAAGTCTAATACTTCTTGTATAGCCTAATACTTCTTGTATAGCCTAATACTTCTTGTATGGCCTAATACTTCTTGTATAGCCTAATACTTCTTGTATAGCCTAATACTTCTTGTATGGCTTCCAGTTTAATCAAACTAAATGGAAATTTTTCGCTTTCCTTTAGCAGGTGATGTAGCGATGTAATAAATCAAGTTAAACGAGGATAAAAAAATTTTTTCTCAATGTCGGAAAAATTTTTTTTAATACTTAACTTTCGTCACAAAAATAATATTTAAAAAGAAACCATTGATAAATCTAGCAAAATTAATCTACTTCCCTTTCAGCTAAAGTCAACTGTTATATTTAGTTTTGCTTAAGAGATAACTGTAGGTCGTCATCTTGCCCCATTCGTCATCTTACCCCATGTTCCCTTATATAATTGATTTGAATAAAGCTTCTAACCTTATAAGTATCATGTACCTTGATGATACCAATCTATTCCTCTCAAGCAGTAATATATATGAACTCTTTACCACTATGAATAAAGAATTAAAACATATATCATATTGGTTTAAATGTAATGAGCTAACTTTAAATATTAATAAAACCAAATGAACTCTATTACATTCGTATGCAAAAAAGCGATTTTTACCAACGAACTTGCCACAACTTTATACAGACGAAATTGAAATAAAAAATGATTCCGTTACAAAATTCTCAGCATCTACTGGAATCAACAAATTAAATATGTATCTACTAAAATTACAAAAAATATTGGGATTCTATACAAAGCCTATAACTACCTTAATAAAAATTGCTTAAGCCAAAATTTATTACTCTTTTATCCACAGTTGCATAAATTATGCTAACACTGCTTAGGGGAGTACTATAAAAAGTAAGTTAAAACTTCTTTATCGTCAAAAACATTCGATCCGCATAATTAACTATGCTGATCGTTTTACACTTACAAAACCTATTTTTACTGAAATGAGATAATTAAATTTATTTGAACTCAATGTTTTTAAAGTTTTATGTTTTGTATATTTACTAAGAAATAATTTATCTCCTACCGCTTTTAATAATATTTTCAAACTCAAATCTAACAAAAAATACGACATGAGAAACATAATTTTTTAAATGAGCCGTTTTGTAACACAAAATTTAATCAACTTTTCATTGCTTCTCGTGGACCCCACCTACGGAATATTATTGTTCTGAAGAATTTTGATCAACCAACTTTCTTTTATCTTTTTAAGCTCAATATAAAAAAATGTATTTTTTTACTTGAAATTATACATTTTCATAATATTTTGAAAATTGTTATTTAACTTGGATTTATTACTTTTTTATTTTAATTTTTACTTTATTAGTATGCAGGGCCGTACCAAGGGCGGGACATGCCGGGCCGGGCCACGGCCTGAGGCGCCAAAATTGGGAGGGCGCAAATTTTAATAAATTAAAAAAACAATAATCAGTTTATGAAACAAATTTTCACGGCGTCGCTTCTGTTGATAAGAAAATTAATTAAAATTCCGCATATTGACACAAACTCCTAAATAGTAAAGCTCATTTACTGAACAAAAGAGTGCCCTTTAACACTAACATACCTTTGATAACTTTTGAACATTATGATTCTATAATAAATGGAGCCAAAAAATTATCTGGTGCTGAATTTAAGAAGAAAAGAAAACAGCGCCAAGAAAGTGACGAGAAACTACAAAACTGTTTCAAAAAGTGGTTGGTAACAAACTCAGTGGAAAAACAAAGTATTTCAGAGGATATTTGTATTGAAGTTAATGACAATTAAACATATCCTAAAATTGAATTAAGTTCAGATCATCATTTGGAATTAATTGAAGAGGAGATTTTCATCAGCCATAGTCAAGCAAAATTTTGCACAACTGATTCAGAACCAACAAGAGAAGATGAAAATGCCCAGCTTTCAGACCCAGCTGAAATGGACAAGGATGAACTTCATTCAGAAATCTTAAAAATTGCAGTGACCTTGGGAGAAAATTTTCAACACAGGGACAAAACAAAATACTTTTTGATTGAGCATGACAAAACAAAATACTTTTTGATTGAGCATGGGCCAGAGCAAGACAGAAGTAAATTTTTCCCAAACACACTGTGTGATTTTGACACAGAATGCGAACTTCAGCTCAAAATAGCATGAAAAATTTCATCTCAATGGTGAAAAATTTGTTCGCACTTGGCTGCAGTACAGCAAAAAAAAAGATTCTTTATTTTTTTTTGCTGTTTGTTATTTTCAACAAAAAAAACCAACAATTTCTCAGAAATTTCCAAAGTCTTTTGTGACTGAAAAAAACAAAACTCAAGAATTCCTGAGCATGAAAACTGCAATGAACACCACAGATGCTATTCTGATTGAAAAACTCTTGAAAAAAATCCTCAAGGAAGGAAAGACCCTGGATTCTGATCTGCAGAGAGTTATCAGTGGAGAGATGAAAAAGTTGAGAGAAAGTGATTGTTGATGCAATTATGTTCTGTGCCAAGAACAATCTTGTCCTTCGGGGAACAACAGAAGTCATCGGTCAACAAAATATTTGTTATTTTTTTGAGCTTAATTGAGTTGATTAGCCATTATTATTCTTTAGTGGCTAAACACATTGCGTCCGTTAATCCAAAAAAACCCACAACATCCTACTTTTCTCCTCGAATTCAAAATAAGCTGATTGAGTTACTTGGGCAGAAAGTCAGGAACGAAATTTTGTCAAACATCAAAGAAGCTAAATACTACTCTGTTTTGTTTGACTGCACTCCAGATGCCTCCCACAAAGAGCAGATGACTCAGATCATCAGGTATGTCCACATAAGTGATGAAACCTGCACAATTAAGGAAAGCTTTGTGGACTTCATTGAATCTCACCAAAAAACCAAAAAAGGTCTTGCAACAGAGATAACTGAGAAATTGGAAAAGAATGCCGACTTTTCCGACTGCCGGGGCCAAGGCTATGACAATGGCGCCAATATGTCTGGAAAATACAATTTCGTCAAAGCTCACATCCATTCTCTTAATGAGTCAGTAATATTTGTTCCATGCGCAGCTCACACTTTAAATCTTGTTAGTGTTCATACCGTTGAGGTTTCATTACTCATGATTACGTTTTTGGAAAGGTTTAAGCCATCTTTAACTTTTTTTCAAGCTCCACGCCAAGATGGGAAAAACTGATGAAAAAGTTGACCATCTCATTAAAGGGAAACAGTGACACAAGATGGTCTGCCAAAAAAGAAGCAATCACACCATTGTACAGACAAATCAAAGACGTTCTTCAAGTTTTGGAATTTATTATAGACAATCCCATGACAAATGCTGTCACAGTTAGTAGTGCAAAAGAACTTCTCATTTAAATTAATTTTAGTTTTTTGTGTTTGTTGGATTTCTGGTGTCAAATTCTTTCGCTAATTGACAGGGAAAACAAACTGCTTCAGTCAAAAACCATTTCAATTGATATTGCCGCAAAAAAAATGAAAGGATTGAAGGCTTCCAGTCAGAATCTTCGAGATATTGGGGTGGACAACATTATCAAAGGTGCCACAAAAAAAGCTAACCAGAGCGGAATTGATGGTGGCTTTCCAATCAAGAGGAAGCGCAAAGTGAAGCGGATGGCACTTTATAAAGCTAAAGATGACTCTCACCTTCTCACAGCAGAAACAGAATTCGGATCTCAGTGCAACTTTGTGTTTGACAGCATTATTACACAAATTGAATGGTGTTTTGAGGCTATGTCTGCTTTATCCTCTGATTTTGACTTCCTCAGTGGGCATTCACTCTCTAAAATTTTAGTGGATGAACTCAAGGAAAAAGCTGCAAATTTATCTCAAATTTACAAGGCAGATTTAGATTTTTCCGATTTCCAGTCAGAAATTGCAAGCTTTAAATATCAAGCTGCCGCAATGATGGGCAACTTTGAAAAATCTTGCCCGATCGACATTTTGCTGCTCATTCATAATTATTCCTTGACCAATGCTTATCCGATCACGGCAATTGCTATTCGCATCTTCCTCACCATACCAGTCACAGTTGCTACGTGTGAGAGAAGTTTCAGTAAACTTAAGCTCATAAAAAACTATATGAGGTCAACAATGGGCCAAGAACGTTTTTCTAGTTTGGCTATAATTTCAATTGAAAGTGAAGTGGCAAACAACATTGATTTTGATGATGTCATTAGTGAATTTGCCTAAAGAAAAGCCAGAAAAGTGACATTGAACTAAAGTCTGTGCAACCTTAATGACAAATTTTACTTATAAATTGATGTGATAAATTTTTTGATCAATAAATCATTTTTTTTCGTTTAATTTTCTTCTTTTTTTTTGGAGGGTGGGGGGGGGGGAGAGGGGAGCGCAATTTTCTTTTCTTGCCTGAAGCGCAAAATTGGCTCGTACGGCCCTGTTCGTGTGTTATAATTGTCTTTATTTTGCTTGCTTGTATTTTATAAGGTTCTGACGATAAGATCTTGTAATCTTCTTTCAGATCCTAGCTTATGTTTAATTGTTAGCAGTTTATATATGTGCGCATCTATAGATGTGTAAGTGTATATATGCTTATATTTATATATGTGAGTGTTTTTCTTATTTTAATTATGCTGATATTGGAATTTTTAAAATTGTAACACCATATATACGGCATATAATTGTACTGTGACATTTTAATGTAAGCAAATAAAAAAAAAATCTTATTTTACTTTAAACAAGTATTTACAATTTTCTTTGTTCTTCGTATTAACATGCTCTCGATTATAATAAAGTTATTTGAGTATTCCATGTTCAAACTTATCTATTGTTATTCTAGAATATAACGTTATTCATTTTCACGGTTTAAACCAGAATAAGTTTTTCAAACATCTCAGGTCAGAGGGAAAGACGTCAGCTTGAATGTTTGGACTTAATCTATAATTACTATAGTTACAAAAACAAACAAATGCAGACAAAACTTTTGAAGAACTTTTTAATGCAAATATTATGAATGTACTAAAAAGTTTCACTGCGGGCAAACCTGGACAAAAACACTCCTGGTTTATCAAAATATTATTTTTGACAATTTTTTAGATAAGAAAAAAACAAGTATTTGAAAATATTTTCAATAATCGGTATACCTGTGACGTTTGCTAGCAAGATCATACCAACCTATTATATGCATGGTAATACAGCATGGGCAAGTACCCGTAGATCCAATCTAGTAGCTCTATCGATATCACTCAAGCCGAACCTTTGCTAAAACTTCTTAAATCACCTAACGTTTAGAAAATTAATATATTTTAAAGTTTGTTGTTCATACTGAAATATAAACTTGGACTTTTATATTTTTCCCATTATATTTTTCAAAAGATTTTTTTAAATGCAATAGATATAGATATGACCATGGACGTATAAGAGATTTCTTATACGTCCATAATATGACACTCTAGAAATAGAAAACTTGAATGTACGCGTACATTAAAATTTCCTATTTCTTTAGTGTCATTTCTATATCTATTACTTTATTATATCTTATCATATCTTTATTTAAATTGTATCTGTCATATCTATGGCATTTTATATCTATTATTATAAATTATATCTTTCTTATCTAAATCTAATATTTATTATATCTTATCGTACGATTAAAAAAAACAAAAAAACAAGGCAATAACTATTTCATGTCGTAGTCTTTATTTTTACAACAACTTAATATCCAAAAAAACTGCAATTACAAAATTAAACAGCCCTAATTCTCCGAAAATATATATATAAAAAAAAAAAAAAAAAACTCGTTCTAAACATAAACAATTTTACGAATATTAACACAAAAACTAATAAACCATAAAAATTAACTTTCATATCAATGTTAATACTAGATTTTATTTGTATTTTGTACATGTCTGTAGGACCGTCCCTCTCGGCGGCACTACATCTCTGTCAATATATTTACTTTAACAAACCATCATGGTTTGTTTTAGATCTGTCTATTACATGGTTACCATGTAATAGACAGATCCTGAATTCCAATGATGTAATGATACGGCAACCTGAAATAGAGGCGAACCATGACAAAAATTTTAGATGTTAAAAAATCAAAATTTAAAAAAAGATCTAAACTGTTACCTTAATTGATATTTTAAATACTGAAGAAGCTATTCCTCTTGTTTTGTGAGAAGACTTATCTGAAAGTGATTGTTTAGAAGAAAGCAATGTTTTTATACCATACAAAGTTACAAAGATAAATCAAAAGTATCTGTTACATAACAAATGGGGTAAAAGCTTGAAAGAAATGCCCTTATTTACCATAAAAGAAATTCAAAATTATCGTAAATTAAGTGGTAAATCAAAAGGACTATCAATTAAAAAAACACTTTTGAGAGGTAAAAAATTCTTAGAGGAGCGTTATGTTTCATCAGAAACAATATTAACATATTCTGCAAAAAATGTATTTCAAGCTTAAGGGTTGTGTAAAGCGAGTATGAAAAAAGAAAAAAGAGAAGTTATTGTACGCCTATCAAAAATTTCGTTCCATATTATGTATGCTTACTGTTGTTATCCAGCAGGATTGAGTGGATACTGTAACCATGTAATGGCTTTGTTGTTAGAATTAGCTGATTACTTTATGAAATTTCTTAAAATAGTCCCAACTGAAATTTCTTGTACAAGTAAACAACAACAATGGGGGCATACCTGGTGAAAGAAACATAAGTAAAGCTCCTATAATGAGTTCAACTGTTAAAAGAGAAAATAATAAGCGTGGTATATACTCACATTGTATGACCCTAGACTTTTTTTTAATGAACATTACATGAACTTAAAAGTGTTAGAGTTGCAAAAAAAACTTATTGATGTTGACTACAAAATTGGGTTTGCCCATGTTGTGCCACCCATTCACACTTACAAATACGTTAATACAAGGTTTGGTCAATTTCCAACAGGCTTACTTCTTAGTATGCATTTGCAAGTTATGGAACCACATTTTGAAATAATATCAAATATACAAAAATTAACTAAAGATGAATCTGCTATTCAAGAACCAGAAATTGAATTTGAGTATTTACCCTTAAAAGAAATAAATGATGACTATAATGACATCATTCCAAATTGTACTTTTTCTTTTGAAAAAAAAAAGCTATTTAGAAAAAATAAAAGTTAGATATTTAGAGGCAAAAGATATTGAAAAAAAAAACAATATTACAAAATTTGTCAGATAAATGGCTTGTAATACAAAGAAACAAAATTACTTCTAGCAATGCTCATAAAGTATATATTAAAGCCAAAAACTTTGACAGTCTAATACCTGTCTTTACACAAAAATATAATTTATCTGATTCTAAACTTTTTGAAAAAGCTGTACAACATGGTAAAGAGTTTGAACCTAATGCTAGAGATATTTATAGATATTATGAAACACAAACTTAATCATTCTATAAAATGCAGAGAAACAGGGATTATTATACAACTTAATGTACCATGGCTCGCAGCGTCACCTGATGGTATGTTAATTAATGGAGCGTTGAATAATGAGTTAGGGTTAATATAAATAAAATGTCCTTGGTCAAAGAGAAACTATACACCCAAAGAATTAGTACTCAACAAATCTTTTTATGTGAAAATAAAAAATGACAAACCAGTCTTGCAAAAAAAACATGCAAATGGATATTACACTCAAATACAGATGGCTCTAGGCATATCACAGGTAACATTTTGTGATTTCATTGTTTATACATTTAAAGGATGCATTATTATTCGCATTCCTTTTGATATAATGTACTTTAAAGATGTTGTAAATAAACTAAACTTATTTTATATCAAATATCTTTACTGCTTCCCTTTACCTGCTATCGTTGAACTTGAGACTAATGAAATTGAACGCTAAATTATATGACAAATAAAAATACAAATAAATAAATAAATAAGCTTACAAATAAAATATTATTATTTAAAAGCAGTTTTTTTATTACATTAAAAAATAATTTTTTTTAGTTTCAAAAAATATTATGTTTTTTCTGTACCTTTTATTAATGGTGATTGAAAGTTTGCAAGGGACAAATAATAGTCCAAATTTGATTTACTGAACCATGCAAAGATAAAGATATTTCATTACGAATTATTTTATATCGCTTTATTCTTTGAATAGCACGCTCTATATATATATTCGTACAGATGCAATAGTTTGGCTTTCTTTAACCTTAGCTAATGTAAATTGGTTTTGACCTTCTAAAAATGAAGGGATGTTTAGACTTACATTTATATATGCTAATTCTTTGATTGTAAATCCTCTATCTGCAATTACAATTAATGTAATTGCAGATAGAGGATTTATGGAAAATTTTATGGGATAAAGAATCATCTTTATCCCATAAATTTTTATTTAAAAATCCGCTTCTTCGTACTATTTCCTTATCTGATACTGATCCTGGATACAACTGACTTACAAATATTATAGCACCAGAAGGAGATATTCTTAATAATACCTTGTAAGTAACATGACTTTTGTAACTTGAATACATAGAACTCTGAATATTTAAAGATGATGGTATTTGACAAAACAACTCAGTGCAATCAATGATGGATCTTGTTTTTGGGTAAGATCTTTTAAAACATTCAGGCATTGTCAAATCAATTTGTTCTCTAGAAGGCCAAATAGGTATCCTACCAAGTGTAAAGTACAAATAATTAATCCAGGATATTATCTGTCTTGATATTGTTGTTTTTGGTGACTTAAACAACCATCCAATATCAGAAAGTGCAAATCCATTTTTAAAATAAACAAGAATCATAAAAAACTGATCAAGTGCACTTAATTTTGGTTTCGGACTTTTTTTTGCATTGATTCTATGTTGTTGTTTTTTTGTTTTTTTTTAATACTTAACTGAGAATCATAAAATTTTAAAAATTCACTGTTTTCGCCTGGGTCCACTAAAAAAATATATCATTGAACCTGTCTACTTCTAAACCAGTCAAAGGTTTGAACAATTTTGGTTCAGTGGAAATATTTTCATAATTAAACTCGTTTTTATTTTTTATTTTAATCTCATCATTTATATTGGAATTTACTTTAGTTAATTTTAAGTTTTCATTTTTAAGAAAATCATTTACATTTTTAAGAAAATCATTTAATTTTTTAAGGAAATCGTTTTCTTTTTTAAGTCGCTCTAATTGCTCTTTTAGAGTTTGACAATTTTCACAAACAACTACTTCTTTGGGACAATCGATATGAAAACTTATAGCATTTTCTATACTGTAACAAGTTTCACTTTCTAAAGCTTCTGTTGATGTATTGCAATAAAGTCGTTTTTTTAAAGTTTTTCTTTCTTTTTTAATGTTTTCTTTAAATATAAAAACAGACGGAAAGCATCTTGATGAAGTGTTTTTCTGCCAGAACAAGGTTTAAAGATTATATCACTTATATTAAAATGAAACTCACATACTAAGGTATACTTCTTTTCAACATTAAAATTGTCTACTCCTCCTTGTCGTCGAACGTTATTAAATACACTTATCAACTTTTTTAACGATTGAGGGTTGTTTTTAGGAAAAGTAAATATTACCCTAATCTACCCGATGCCAAGTAATAAAATTATGGAACTCAAGAAAAAAGTTGCCTAACTTCTGTACTTTCCGTTAAGTTTTGGTAATACCACATGTATGTAAAAAAATGTACGTAAAAAATTAATTATAGAAAAAAAAATTTATTAGAAGAAACTGTAACGGTTTATAAATACCTTATTGTATTATTGATGATATATGAAACTCAAAATTTCATAAAACCAACTGTAAATGAATTGTATTTAAAGCAACTTTCAACAAAATCAGAGCTAGAAGGGGCGATTAAATTTACATAAATTAAGTTTCCAGAAAATAACTTTTGGGCTTTTGTTTTTCAATAAATTAGAATATATTTAAAAAATTGATAATAAAGAACATAAATATCATAATAAATATCTTCAAAAGAGAATGTATAATAGCAATAACAACAATAATATTTAAAAAGAGTATTTTCAAGTTGAAATATTTATGCATCAAAAGACAATTTGATTTGTTGCTGAAATGAATAATAGAAGCCTATGCTTTATTTTATACATAAAGAATAAAACTTGGTGGATATTTGGTGGATAGTTTGAAGACATTTGTTGGATAGTTTATTGACATGGTGGATAGTTTATAGACATTTAAGACGTTTAGTCTTTAATGTCTATAAACTTAAACAAAGTGGTTCATATAAACAGTTTAGTGTGCGGCGAAAATGATCCTGAAATTTTTTTGCTTGTAATCAGTTCTATATTTAGTATAATAAAAGAAACTTTTATGTCTGTTGGAATAAAAAAGATTGAAGTTGTCTGCAAATATGAAATTTAAAACATTTGTTGCTTAGTATAAGTGTAAGTATTTGGTTGGCCGTGGCACAGTGGTTTGAGCGCTTGCTTTAGAAGCAAGAAATCCAGGGTTTAAAGTGAGTTCAGGGCATATTTTGCGCCGTCGGTAGACGAGGAGACGTGAAGTTTCTAGTTCAATGCTCTTCAGCTGTGCTCTTTGACAAGACAGTTAGGTCTTCTTGGGGTAACTAAAACAAAAAATAGTCAAAAAAAAAGTACAAATCATTTATATACAACAAAAATAATAGTGGTGCTAAAATTGATCCTCGGGGAACACAACAAGTAATGCGTAATATATTGTTTCGTTTTTTAATAATTTATGTTTTTTTTGTTTTTGTTTGACAGGTAGTCAAACCAAAGTAAGTTTTTGTTTTTAATTCAATTATTTCTATTCAATTAAAATAGAGTTTTAGTTTTCTTAAAAGTATCTTATGGTTAACAGTGTTATAAAGTTTTTGCAGCTCAATAAAAACTCCTAATGTAAAATAATTATTAATTGCATCTGCTATATGATTAAACAATTACAGCATGATTAGCTGAATTATTTTTATAATTTTAAAGTCTTTTCTTTATAATCCATACAAGTAATTTTGAGAAAGAAGGTAAGATTGAAATAGACTTAAAGATCGGAGTGATTATGGCATCAGCCTTCTTATTGGCAATATAGCGGTGTAATATTTGCTTATGCCAGCAGCTTTTTTAATACTAGTTTTTTGTTACTCACATCTAGAACTGCATATTTCATAGACCTCAATTTGAACGACTGGTCTTATAAAATTTCTTGCTATCTTTCTTTACATTATACATTATAGTTGAAGTCAATTTGTGAAAATATTTTTTTAAATTTATTACTCTTCTAATAAAAGTGAAAAATGGCTTCGATTAAAAATAAAATCTTTGCATTGCAAACAGCGTCACATGATGTTGGTAATACTTAGTTAATTATATATACAACTTCTCAGCCAACATTGACAGACGGGTACTGTATGGTTTTTGTCTGAGCTTGCGGGAATGGGATTTTAACAGGTAAGTGTTTTGGTAATAAAGCAAATTTGCTTGATTGGGTTTTATCTGGTTTTTATCAGGGCCGAAGGATCTAGGGATTTGACGGGTTTCCCATAAGGTTCCCAAAAGGTTTAAACTAACAATTAAAAAAATCGTTACAAAACTTACTCGATGGTTGCCACTAATAATTCGTATTGTGCGTGAAATAAATTTAAAAATTTAACTTTAATGCATTATACTTTTGTATACATTATATTTACATTGTAGTTAAAAAGAAAATTTTTTTTAGATGTATTTTTTCACTGTGAAACTCCAGATATTGCTTTAAAATTTCATTTATTACCATTATAAAAGAATTTTTTAAATTTTTTAAAATAAATTTACAAAGTTTAACATATATTTTTAACATATGTTTCAGTAGCTATTAAACATGAAGTAACTATTCCATTGAGACATTGTTTGCATTTTTAAAATGATCAAAATATAAAGTTTTGTTTCTGCTAGTGATGGTAATAACTGCTTTGAGTTTAATCAAAACTTTGGTTTAGTCAGAAACATTTAGAAAGAGGAAATAGGGGAATGTTGTGATGAATAGGTTATATTTAGGGAATTTAAAGCTTTTAAATCGTTTTTACGGATCCACTCTTTTCCATTCATTTTTTTATATTTTATGCAAGCAAAATGACTGATGTTAACAAAGTTTGCCTACCGTGAGATATAAAAATTATGTGTTTACATATAAATGCAAAAAATGGCTTTATTGTTATGTATCTACCTCATTTCTTAATCATTAATATTTTTTGACTTTGATTTAATATTGTACACTTGTAATAATAACAATAATATAATATACATAATATTATGTATTAGTTATATATTATGTATATATATAAGTCATTTATATATAATTATTATTATAAATAATATCATTAATAAGTTATATGTAATATATTATATATAAAAAAATTATTATATATAAAATAATATATATATATAATTATATATTAATTTATATATAAGTTATTATTATTAATAATAACTTATACTTACAATACTTATACTTGTAAATACTTATAATACTTTACTTATGTTTACAATACTGATAAAATTTTTATTGATATGAACTTTTGCATTCAAACTATAATTATAAAACTTTAATTTAACTTGATAACTTTAACATAAATAACAATAACTAAAAAAAGTTATTATATAGATCATGACCATATGCTTATTTATTATAGTTGAGTTATAGTAAGTTGAACACTGTTTTTATTTTCCGTAACTTAATTTTAAAATGTGAGGATAAAAGTATATAAGTTTATATAAATAAAAGTTTGCGTTATTATACTTATATCAAAATATTTATGAACACTTTTTTGATGAAGGATTAACATTCATTTATTTTATGTTTTTATACTGATTTCTGTTAATAAAATCTATAGATGTAAATTAAAGCTTAGCATGGTATTAAATCATGATATGGCCATAATTGAATTTTGATACATTGTAAAGCCTCTTTATTATTGAAAAACTAGAAAAGGAACCTTCTCGAGTAGTTCAATGAAGGTAGCTGTTGATTTAGTTTTAACAGGAGGGTGTTCACTTAACATTTAACAGGATGGTGTTCATTAAATTCTGGAGAAAAAGTTGATCTTAATCACAGCACCTTTCGCAAGTTATTTATGCTCATGTATTCTGCACCAATAAGTGTTTGTCCTACTTAGTAAATGAAACTTTTAGAAGTTTTTGACTAAAAGAAAATTCTAAATGTGTGTTTTTATGTATACAGATATGTAAAAACGAAAAAAGGAATAAAAGAAGGAGAAATCGTTACTATTAAACCCAATTTTTTTACAAGAAGAGTATTTACTAAAGCGCAAGAAAATCTTTTGAAGCAGTAAATTGTCACCTGCTCTCTAAGTTTATATAAATAATGTATAAATGTATTATGGACACATGTTGTAAATTAAAGATCTATAAGCAGCATATGCTTAATAATGCACCATTTGGATTTCTTGGCCTTGCAAATCCAACTGGATTCAACATTTTATATCAAAAGTTTCTCGTCAAAGAAAGATCCATCTCTACTTATATTTGATAATCACGAGAGCCACTTATTTAAAAAAGCTCTTGATCTTGCTAAATGCATCAGTGTTACTAATCTTACTATACTACCACATAGTAGTCACAAAGTGCAGACCCTAGATGTTTCCGTATTTGCTCCATTTAAAGTTTATTATAATAACACAGTAAAATCTTGGCTTCTAAATTATGATGGAGTGTTACTGTGAGTGTTCTAAATCATCCCTGGATAATCACTATTTATGAAATTGCATCTTTTGTTAGCATCGCATGTGAAAAAAGTTTTTCTATCACAAACATTCAAAGTGGATTTAGGAAAAATGAAATATTTCCTTTTGACAAGAATGTATATTCAGAAGCAGATTTTTTATGTAGTGTTGTTGCTGATAGAAACAATCCAAATACATATCAAACAAACACTGGAAAAACTCTGAATACCAATAACTTGTTACTCTCACCAGGAAAGCTTTAGAAGCCTTTTGTCAGTTCCGAGCCAAGTACAAGTCAAGCCAATGATTCTGAAATTATTAACTTTTTTAGCTCTTCTCAGTTTAAAGGATTTCTGAAGGCCGCTGAAAGAAAAAATAAAATAAAACCTTGTGAGAAAGCTAGCAGTATAATAGCAACAGATGCACCAACAAAAAAATGTACTGAAGTAACAGATGCACCAACAAACAAATGAAGTAAAGAAAAGAAAAGAATAATAAAGGAACAACTATCAGAAAAATGAAAATAAAAATTTTGTTTCCGAAAGTGATTTATTAAGTGATGAACATGATTCCTATTCTTAATTTTAAAAATTTATAATAAGTCTTTAGAAAATATTGTTTCTTTTTTTTAATTAATTTTTTGTGTTGTTTTCTTACATTTTATAATTTTTTTGTTATCTTGTTTCATGGTGCCCCAGAGACTGTATCAAGGTACCCCATGGGTACCTTGATACAAAGTTCGACTTCTACTCAATAAGTTTTTACAAATCGGACCTCTTTAATTTTGGTAATTTAAGAATTTAATTTTGAAGGTATAATATTTACCTACAAATTGCACTAATCGCTAAAAAAAAAAGTGTTTAAAAAAGTAGTTACAAAACAAAAACCAAAAGTATATCATGGTGCCCCACTCTCCATTATATATAAAGTTATAAACAGTATATATCAAATTATATTCAATATAAATATAAAACTATATTTATATAATAGTTTTATATAATTTATTTATCAGTAACTAAAGGAACGTTATCAATTTATTACAATTATTTATAATTATTACAGGCACATTTTAAAACGTTCAAATATTTATGTCGATTATAAAATTAAAGATTATATTTTTCTACCTTCGATGGTGAAAATTACATTTTTTATCTGAAGAGTTTTAGGAGAAATCGTAAGAGTTTGATAACATATTAAAAATAGTTTATGTTACCTATAAAATTTAAGACTAACAGTTAACTTTAATTTTTTTACAGGTCACATTAAAACGAGATATTGTGTAAAGAGGTTTTCAAAGAAGTCGTTTAAACAACAATGGAAAAGCTTCCAAATGGCGAGATAACCGTGAAAGCATTCACGATTAAAGAATCGTTTAAAAGTTTGCTTAATTTCGACTGTAATTTTAATTTTTTTTTTTTTAAATAAACCAATCAAGTTATATATAAATTTGCTTTTTCTGTAAATTTAAAACATTTAAACGTAGTTTTTCAAGATTTGCAATGGGCAAACCTCGTGGGACCCTTACGGGATACCTGGCGGGCCTACACATATCGGCCCCGGAGGAAAACCGCGGCCAAGATCCGGCGGGTTCCCGATGGGTTTCCCATATGGGTTCCAGTTGCAAACCCAAATGGGCCCCTTACGGTTTTAAAGTACGGGATTTGACTGGGACCCATACGGGATATCCAGCGGGCATACCCATATGGGTCCCTTATGGAAACCGCGGCCAAGAGCCGGTGGAAAACCATTGGTTACTCATACGAGACCCAGTTGACGACCCGTATGGGCCCCGTATGTCAATGTTGGCTGGTTTATTGCCTCGATATGCTCCACAAAAGTCATTTTACTGAAATTAATACAGTTTAAAGAGATATTAAAAACCAAATACTAAATGAGGATTAAAAAAAATGTTTGAAAAATCTAAACTTTTTATAAATAAACCAAATTAGCAATAAGTTAAGATTGATCTTTTGTTGCTGAATCGTGTAAGAAAATGCAAAAATCATTTTTCGAAAACTTACTAATTGGTAATTTAATGCAAATTGATTTTTTTTTTTACATAAAAAAGCACGATATTTTAAAATGTCTTATCAAAAAAATTATCTGAGGTATAAAGCATAACTTTCTACCTCAAATAATTTTTTTTTTCAGGACAAAAAAAAAATTGTCTGAGGTACTAAGTAAAATGATTATTTAAATTCTATTGATACTATTTACATTCTCGATTTAATGGAAGTAATTATGAAAGCTTGTATAATTTTATTATAATAGAATTGTAGGGGAGGTTGGGGCATACCCGCATATGGAGGCACAACCGTTCTTTAACATTTCCATATGAAAAATATTATCTAATATGACAACAAACATACCTTGCGTTCGTAAAACAGTTACCCACATTTTGTTTATGTCAAAAAGAATGCTTGTTGCGTTTTTGAGAAGTTGTACATAATAAAGTTTATTTTGATAAAAATATTATATTTACATTATATTTTTCCAAACCTTTCTTGTGAGGATTAAGATTTGATTTTAGTGTTTAACATGTTATCAGGACTATTACATCAAATTAAAACCATTTTTTATATCAACCTAACCTGATAAACCTGACTTTCTAAAAATTGTCCTCTGGGACAGAAGCAAAGACGCACAGGAGGCACAACCGCATACTTTTGATATTTATTATGGTAACATTTATTATGATAACTACAAATGACAATGATTACAATCGTTACACTAAAATGCGTTTATGCAAAAACTTAAAAAGAAATAGTTTTGTTTTAAGAGATTAGAAATTATATTTCGTATTTTTTTATTTAACTTTTATTAATGAGGTTTTGATTAAAATATAAAGCTAAGAGTGTGTTATTGTTATATTTTTTGTATTAATGTACATTTAGTGTTTTTTATGGTGGTTATTATTTCACTGCAAGTGAAATAATATTTATATGGTGATCATTATTTCAAGATTTATCCAAGATTATCTAGCTCTGAATCAATAACATTGTCCTTCTCATCTATGTCTGCTTTTACA
Source organism: Hydra vulgaris (assembly GCF_038396675.1). Lineage (NCBI taxonomy): Eukaryota > Metazoa > Cnidaria > Hydrozoa > Anthoathecata > Hydridae > Hydra > Hydra vulgaris. Next base: position 13,247,667 of record NC_088921.1, on the reverse strand, counting down.
ATATCTTCACCCGAAGAAATTGTAAGTATTCCGAATGAGAAAACTCAGTAACCTTGAAAACAATACCTAATGAAAAAAATAGCTATACTCACCAGTTCAAGTTCAGCCGAAGTGTAAAAGCACATGGTTCTAAAAACTTTTTTTTTATCAATAAAATAAAATTTAAATAAAAAATTTAATAACGACAGAAGCAAGTAGAAGTCTTGTCACCAAGCCCCTATAGTAAGCGTAAAATATTTTTTACAAAGCTCTCATTATATGAATTTACAAATACTTGTTATATAAAACATAATTACAACAAGAAAACGACAAATTGCAAAAATTAAATAAATACATACATAAAGAAATATTACAGGAGATTTTTTTTTCATTTAAAAATACAAAAATATGTTTGTGTCTGTTAAATCAAGTAAATATTTTTAAAAGAATTTATTGAAGTTATACTTTTCATATTTTCATTAAGAACTATGTTCCACAGGCGAGGCCCTTTATATGAAATTGAGTAATCAGATGTTTGAAGAAATGACTTAGGTAAATTAAAATTATGGATAGAGCACCTTGTTAGGTATTTATGATTAATTTTTAGAAATCGGTTATTAAAGGATTTTGGAAGCATTTTGACATTTCAACCTGAATAACAAGTTATGGAACACGTATAACTCATAGCCATTAAGAGCTTTTATTTCCCGGAGTAACGACTTGGAGTGGGCGTATTTATGCACATTACATATAATTCTAATGCACATTACATTTAAATCTAAAAAAATTTTCTAATGCACATTACATTCTAATGCACATTACATATAATTTCTAAAATTCTAACATTCTAATGCAAATTCTAATGCACATTACATATAATTCTAAAAAAATTTTTTTTTTTTTTCTAAAATGCTCAAACAGTCGACAAGACTGCAGAAACAAAAAAATGTTGCACCAACGGAAATTGTAAGTATTTCGAATGAATCCAGTATGCTGTGCAATAAAATCAGCAATTAATTTGAGCTGTGACAAAAAATGTACCACGGAAAGTGTACCCCTAACGATTTTTATGAGAGTGCGGTTATGCCTCACAATGGGGTAGCAACCTTATTTTCACCTAGTGTAATTTTTGTGTAATTGTGAAATGTATTTTTTCTTAGTTGCAGCAATCTAAAGCTTAATAATGTGGCTATTGAAATAAACTAAAAAAAAAACAATTTGTTTTTATTTTCATATAACATTATTCTAAACGATACGGGGGCGGTTATGCCCCACTTCCCCTACATAGTAACTTAATCTTATTTTATTTTTAAATTTTACATCAGGACTCTATGAAAAGATTTTGGTGACTTTAGTCATTCGTATTTTCTTTGAGCTTTTTAATAATTTTCTTATTATCAGAGTAGCAAACATATATAATATTAATCATTATTATAGATCATTATTTCATAGTAAGAAAAATAATGACCCTGAAAAAGATCCCTAGACCTCTACAAGTTATCGAGTATTTAAATGTTTTGAAATAACGAAATTTTAATGACAGATTTCACTAAATTGGTGAGAATTTTATCAAAAATTTTTATTTTAGTAAAGACATTTTATAATTTACTTTTTTTTAAGATTTGATTTGTCCAAATGCGTATTCAATCTTTTCAAATAAAAATCAAACCTTGTTATGCTCTATGGAACTTTTATACCTTTATTATTTCGGATTAATTTTTTATAAACATTTTTCATAGTAACATTTCATAGTAACATTCCATGGTAACAATCTATGGTTACATTCCATGTTATTTGAGTGTTTATATTTATTTTTCCTTCTAATGATTCGCATAATAAATATGTTGCAGTTTTTTTTTTTTATTGTTTTGTTTTCTTCAAATAGAATTTATAATTTTTGTATATTGTTTTATAAGTATTCATTTTTAAGACTTTATCATACAATTTTTGTTTCGTTTTTGTGGATTTTTGTTATTTGACATTCACGTTTTTAGTAAGCTTTTAGACATCCGCGATAAAAGCGTTTTATGTATTAATGACAAATATTTTTCAGGAAACGCTTTTCGTTTCGTTTGTAAAACTGCCTTAGAAATAAATCGTATGCATTATTAAGTTTTTGCGATTGTAACAAAAAGTCCCAATCATCGTTCTAATTAAAATTTTTTTTGCAAGAACTTTTTATCGATCAGGTGTCTATAGTCTCTAAAAAGAGTTTCATTTTTAAGAAGGGCATCCGTTTAGAGTTATGTTATAAAAAAGTGGGAAAATTATGCAAATAGTGGGTTATATTTAATTTAGTGGAATTAAGTTATTTTGAAAAAGAGATTTTAAGAAATGCTTGACTTTTTTGTTTGACAAAAACTATTGTTTAGGTCCTAATAATTTTTTAGGTCCTAACAATGTTAACATGGTTCCACGTTTTATTCGCTTTGTTCAAAAAAGCTTTGAAAATATTTCTAAACTTTTTTAATTTACCATATGGTTTTCTATAGAAAGTATGATTTTATGTTATATAAACTTTTTTTTTTAATTTTGTTAACCAATTTAATGCAAAAAGACTTACAATCTGTTTCGCTTGCCCAAAGATCATTACGTTAAGCAATTCTAATTCAATTTTGGATAAAAATACTCACGCTTCGACGCGCGAAGGTTTCTCGCGGTTGATAAAATGATATTTTTTTTGTTTAAGTTTTGATTTTATTCTACCATTTTTGAACCAGGTATTTTTTTGACGGCCGCATAAGGTTTGTGTGTTATATATTGTTTTAAAGACGTGTTTAACTTCATCTAAATTTGTAAACATAACTTCTAATAAATATTTAAAGTTAAAAAATTAATTATTACTTTGCTAAAGCTCAATCGCACATTGTGTTTGTTAAAGAACAATCGCACATTGTGTAATATTATACTTTTTTTTTTATTGGATTACACTTAAAAAAATGAAATTGACACTCGCTATTTATAAAGAATAATTAAATAATCAAGAATAAAAAGAGACAAGCATTCTCTTATCATCATTTCTTTTTAAATAACCAGCGTTAAAAGTTCATCATTTTTATCTTTTCATCATCTTCATTTTCATTAAAAATAGATATCCTGAACAAATAAAGTTAACAGAATTAAGTCACATGAGATTATTTCATATTACTCTGGCTCTTTTTCCTGCTTCATTTTCTCTCTCACTCCATTTTTTTATGTATGCTGTCTGCACAAAAATATAATCCTTTATAGTCGGTAAGTTTTTTTCATAATATATATATATATATTTTTTGTTTGTTCTTATAACAATATTTTCTAGTATAATGTCGTTGAAAATAAAATATATAATCACGGAAACTCGAAGAGGAAGGTAAAGCTTCTGTCATCGAGAACTGTGCCAAATCCGACAAACGCCGTGAACCGTTTAACAACACAATAATTATACGAGCTAATGTTTCAATAAAAAAAAAAGAGTACTGTTAAGAACACAATACAAATAAATATATAAATAAGTTCTTTAATGATAACAACATCGTTTAATAACACCGTTTAACAAGATACCGTTTAACAATACAATAAAAAATACAATCAACTAGGGGAGAGTGACCTTAAACGGGCCTCTTTTCAAAAAATGATAGAATCAACTAGCTGTAACTAACAAACAACTAAAAACAGTTTTTTTTCAGAAAATTTATTCAATGTTCTGCAATTTAACATCAGTTAATTAAAGGTGTAACTATGCCTTACGTTAAGAAACAACAGTTGAAAAAAGAAAAGTTAGGAGCCCATTTCCGTGGAAGGAGCCTGAAATGGGCTCCTTAATTTAATTTCTGAATTAAACCTGATTATTAATTACAAATTGACTATAACTGATTTGTAGATTAGACTATAACTGATTTGTAATCTTCTGGTCATTATTCACATTAAAAATTGATATTCTGAGTAAAGAGGATATTCTGAGTAAAAATTGATATTCTGAGTAAAGAAAAATTGACAATAACTTCAATTATAGTCAAACTAAAAAAAAATTTAGCTCAATAAAATTTTAAAACTTTCAAATATTCTTTTTGCCAAAAATTAACAATGACAAAAGCTATTTTTTGGATGGTTTTCAGCTGACCATAAACATTTAATGCTTATGGTTGCTGAACAATATTCTACACTTATAACAATTATTGTCCGTTATTGTAATTATAGGGGCACGTTTTAGACCACTTTCCCTTATTCTAAATTACATTTAGAAAACATTTATATAAAAGTATCGAGATCAAAAGAACTTGAATAGATTATCTAATAAAAAATAACTTTTTTAAATTTATTTTTGAGTAAAGGAAAATTCCAACCATAAAAAAAAATCAAAATTTTTTTAAATTTTTTGGTTTCAAATAATAGCTCCGCTATGTAGCATATATATATTCGCTTTATGACGAAATTTAATAAAAATAATGTTGATAAACTAGATTGTTATTGGTCAAATTTGCTTTTCAGCTTTATTGCATATAAAGCCTTTGTAATAATTTTCAAATTTTTATCGTGTTTTTGACCAATTCAATGGACTCGTTTAATGTTAATTCTTTTAGTAAAACCAAGACATTTACCGATTTTATTTTTGCTTTTACTCTAGCTTTCGTTTTCACTTTTTTGACATCATTTTTCAAAATTATTTTTTTACTTTCAATTCCTAAACTATTTTTCATCTTCACTTCCTAAACTATTTTTTCACCTTCAATTCCTTAACTTTTTTCGCGATTGGTCTCACGTACCTTGGTTCTGTGATTTTAATCTCGCTTTTGTTTCTCACTAATATAAAATTGATCTCTTTCAATTTATCCATTTTTTTCAGATTATATATATATATATATATATCCTGTATTGTTTATACTTATAACGAGTTTTAAATATTTAAATAAATAAAATAATAAACAATAAATTGAATTTGTGAACAAGTGCTTTGAGTATAAGCACTGACGTTACAGCAATTCGATTGTGCGGTAATTTTTGATAGTGATTTTTAGATAAGGAATCGAGGGTGATTAGTTACGATGGCGACATTAATTACGATATCATTTGCGATATTAATTACGATTGCGAGTTTTTTACAATTTTAATCTGCTACTGATTTATAAAATTTTTATTGTTACCGTAATCAAATTGATTTTGGTAAGAAATAAATTGCAAAATACAGTGTTTATTTGGTTTGCAATTAACAACAACCAATCAAATATCTTATGTATTGGAATGTATGTATAAACATTGGAATTACATTTCATAAATTCATTTCATAATTTTTTGAAATACGAATGCAATATTACGCTGTATTTAAAATTTAGTTTGAAAATTTATTAATTTATAAGCGAAATAGATTAATACCGCTTTAACGGTTTATCAACCGCTATATACATATTCCCTACCGATATATACATATATTTCCGTACAGAATAAAATGATAAAGACTACTAATTAACACAATTTTCAAATTTTAATTTAAATTTCTATTTTTTGTAGCCAAAAAATAAATTAACCATCTATATAAAAGAAACAATACTAATAACAAAAAGAAAAAGTAAACAAGAAAAAGACGTTCTATATACACCATTTCATAATTTGCAATAAATACAATAAAACTGGAATATAGAAAAATAAAATGATAAAATTAGAAAAAAAACCTCGTGCATTATTTACACTAAAAAAAAATCATTAAACTAATATATATATATATATATTTTTTGAAAGCACCGCCCCCATCAAAAGTTATTTTTACAGAACGATTTTTAAAATTTAAAAACATTAAAAGTAAGAGCCTATTTTTAGAAATATGAAGAACAAAAATTTTGCTAAAAAAATTTTATTTAAAAAAAAACTGTAAAAAATGATTTTACTACTATTTTACTAAGGGTTGAAATTTGCGCGTTGCGAAACCATTCTACTAGGGGTTGAAATTTGCGCGCTGCGATTCCATTCTACCAGATTGTAGTCGAGCAATCAGATTAAAAAAATCTTCATCTGGCACAGTAGGTCCGCGAGGCGTAACGGGAAATTCACAGCGTTGATCGTCGATACGTGCAGCCTTATTTAAAAATTAAAAATTATCAGCTTTACTATCTTTTAGATGTAACTTTAATGTTGAATAAAGATATAAAAATTTAATAATTCAATAAACCGGAACTATTTACCTGACAACGCATTAGCATTTCAAGAAAGTTCTCATCAGGTATTCCATTAAATTTTCCAACAAGTTTTTCTTTAGCTATAACAACAACCACGTATCATATGCTGCCACTTGGCTTATAATTACATACACACCCATATATATATATATATATATATATATAAATATATATATATATATATATATATATATATATATATATATATATATATATATATATATATATATATATATATATATATATATATATATATATATATATATATATAATGGAAAAACCGTAACAAACCGTTTTCTGATAGACCAGGTAAATCCGGAAGTGAATTTCTTTGTAATTCCGTACGATCTCCAAAACTACTCATGCTATCGCTAAGAGCTTTATGAACTAATGGTTTAGTCACAAATTCTGACCTATTTTTAGGAAAATCACAACGTTGATCATCCAGTCTTGAACTTTGTGATTTATACAAAAGATCAAAGAAGTCTTCGCCTGGGCCATCTGCTTTTGACCCATTAAGCTATAACCAAACAGGAAGCATTAAAAAATTTGAAGTTTTGAAAAGCGTTAAAAAGATAAAAACAAATAAATACTCACCTTAGTGACTTTATAATTCTTCAACCGCACGTGTTTTGATTCAGTTGATATCTGGAAATAAAAAAATTTCATAGTTGCGCTTAACTTGGCAGATCTGCTTAAAGCCAACTGCCAGTTGAAAATAAAGTAAAAATTTAAAAAATTAACTTAAAAACTTAACTCTAACTGAAATATATTATTAATACTTTCCGTCAGATCTCTTTCAATAATTAAAAATTCATTAAAAAATAACAATTCAATTATTTTACAAAACAATTTTATTTGAAAATTCTCGTGTTATTCAACGTCATTTGCGTAGTGTGTATTTATGCGTAGTTTCCTAATCACAAAACTTACCTCGCTCTTTTTATCATCTGTAAACATAAAAAATACAAATAAAAATCAGATAAGATGTATTGTATGAAGTATATACATTTTTGTATGATTTAATATCGTACAAAAACCGAAAATAATTAAAAACGAAAAAACAAAAACATAAACCTACTATGATTAAATAATTGTTGTACTTCGTTCGAAGTCAATGGAGTGGAAAGTGGCCGACTAAAAAAAATTGTAATCTATAGTTAAGGATGAAAACAAAATTGAAAAGATCAAAAAACACAAACGCAATATTAACTGTTTGTTGTTGTGTTGTTGCATACATCTTAAGTTGATTTCAACAAAATAAAACAACAACACTAATAAATCAATGATCCTAAAGCAACTTTTTTGTATTATATAACCTATTATCTAACTTAACTAATAAATCATTCGCTCGTGTTATATATTTTATATTATAATTTATTTTTTATACCTATTTTTTATTAAAAAAAGTTTTATATTTTAATAAAAAATAGATATAAAAAACATTATATAAATGCATTATTGAATAAACATTTTAACAAATTTTATTTCAACCATTAAAACATAAAAAACTTTTTATATTTTTATATTTCATATTAATAAATAAAACTAAAAACTAATTAATAACTAAAAAAATACCTAAAACTAAAAGCTAAAAATTAATTATTAATGACATTAAAAAAAAAATTCATATTAATAATGCAAACTAAAAATAAATTGTTAAAGACATTAACCACTCTAATTGGTTTTTAACCTGAAACAATCTAAAAATACAAATATAAATAGTAATTTTTACTATACAAAAGTTAGTTTGTTGTGGTTTGCACTATACAGTGTTCACTAACGTTCTTTTGGTCGTTTTGTCAACAATATTGATTTTTAATGTTACATTTTTCAGTGGTTATAAGCTATTAGTTAAAAAATCGTATTTATTGTCTCATCTGTATAATTTCTCACTATTCTCTGCCTACTGATTGTATGTCTGTATTTTTTTATCTCTGGATGATCATTTTTTAATCTATCTGAGTCTGTTTTGTGTGACAGCTATTGTCTCTACTTATCAGGCAAGATTTATATTTCTTATACTATTGGAGTTACCACATTTTCTATCATATTTTCTACTAACTACTTTTGAACTAACCACAAACCATTTTAACTTAGTTTTGATGTTTATGGGTGGTATTTACTTATTATATTTACCAGACACGTTTCAGCCATAAAAGAAACGGTAAGTTACTCATAATTATTAATTACTATTTTCTATTTGCTTTGTGTTATTTCCACACATTAAAACTGTTTGTTTACATGTGTACACATTTGTCGCTTCTCGTGTAAGTGTACATGATATTTATATGTATTTACATATTTATTTATATTCACACCACGCGCATCCCTCACCACCCTCAGATTGGGATTTTTGGCTTTTGTAGTGTAGTCCTGTTATATTGCAATATTGACTAGCATGAGGTAGAGTGCAGGCGGTGAGATCTGTTGCAAGGACACGCCCCTGACGAGTGGCATTAGTGCAGGTCTTAGGCTCTCCGAAACGTCATTGGTGATCGCAGTGCATTCCTGAGGAGAGGGATCACCATTATCCACTACTTAATTCTGATTGGTTTTCATGGCACCAACATTTTTTTATATTTTAAACCCACTTATTATAGCACTTTGTGAGCTTTATATTATGAATTTGTTACATTAACGACATTTATATACTTTAATGTCACACAGGCGATTATCAGTTTTCACTTTATTATTTAGAGTTCAGACCATAAATAGTACCACATTTATTCGGATCTATATTGACTTGTTTACTCTTAGACCATTGTTTTATCATTTGTTTAGGATGACTAGAGCGTGATTTATTGTTCACCCTATCCCTGAGTCCTAAAATTTTATTCCTCCTACAAAATAGTCTTTACATTCATTTATGATTCTTACCGAATGATGTCATCTACAATCTTTCTACTCACCTGATTTGAAAGTGAACAAAAACATAACAAGACCATACAAGACGACTATACGAAACGGTACATACTAATGCACTACACCATCGCACCTGTAGACATCAACAGTCTCTAAAATCAGTATATCAAATATTTGTTCTTTGTTGCATATGTTCTACACACAGAGTGACTAGAGCATTAGTTGTTTCTCCCTATGCCCTCTTATCGCCTATTCTTCGTTTTTCTACTTCACAAAAGTCTTGCCACACATTTTATATTTTCTTATGATTTTTATATTTTATTCAATGACACCATCTACAATCTGTTTTTATTTTAACATCTCCCAGGTCTACGTAACTGGATAGCTCTATTGGTCACTTTTTGCGATCTTCGTGTTGCATAAACAATTAAATAGTAACTTTTACTATACAAATCGTAATTTATTTTTTAATAATTGCCTAATGGTAGTAGTAATACATAAAACTCTGATTGGTTTCTAATGGTAGTAGTAATACATAAAACTCTGATTGGCCTCTAATGGTAGTAGTAATACATAAAACTCTGATTGGTTTCTAATGGTAGTGGTAATACATAAAACTCTGGTTGGTCTCTAATAGTAGTGGTAACACATGAAACTCTGAGCAGAAATATTATAAATATTAGCAATTTTGCTATTTCCCGGTATTGCAGGTAACAGTAACATATATACTATATAGCTCTAGTGAACACTCTTTGTTAGGTTCCTTTTATCACTACCTATTAAAAGATAGTGATATAATTTAAAATGTAAGCAATATAAAAAGTAAAAACTTGTCACACACTATACTCACATTTAGATGGTACGCAATTTGTGTGGTAATTTAAGTGGTTGATAATTTGGTGACTTTATTGAAACCTAACTTGTGATTGAAGTGGTACATATTGCGTAGCACTTAAATTACCACACTATAGAATATTGCTTTTAAAATTGTTTCTCTAGATAACAAAACTCTAGTTTCTCTAGATAACAAAAGCCTGAAACATATGGTAACCAAATCAATTACAATAATCACCCATTATATGAGACCGTTTTAGGAATTCCATCACTTTACCTCTACTGAAACTATATACTAATGAGCTTGACTATTAAATTTCAAACAGAAAACATGCTTGTTCATAGCGACTTTTTGCAGTACTAACCAACATTTTAAGTTTTCTGAAAAAAATTTAGAAAACTTCCAGGAACTTCTAAATGCATATTAATGTCTCCCCAACTTCTACTCATTAAAAAAATATATTTATTGAAAGCTCGATGGAAAAATCAACCTTTTCTGGTATAAAATTATTTTAGAATAATTTAGAATCACTGCTTGTTATTTTTTATTGAATGAAAAATTATTTTATTTTAAAGCTACTGAAACAATACTGCTGAAAGCTATTGAAACAATAATATTGTTTTAGTGACCAATACACATTTTAAATGACAAAAAATGAAACAAAAAATGGCATTTTTAATGGACGTAATTAAGAAAAGCAAAAAAAAGTTACTCATTTACTTAGTATTCATAGAAAATAAAAAATAATTACAGAGAATTTGCAGAAAAAAATAATTACAGAGAGTTTGCAGAAAAAAAATAATTGCAGAGAATTTGCAGAAAAAAATTTGCAAATTAATTGTTATATTTTGCAAATAAGTAAACTATTGCTTTAAATAAAAAAGTTGCTTAAATACAAAAAGCGCCTTATAAATATAAAATTGCCAATAATTTTGTAATTAGGATATAGTTATAAGAGGATAAATTTAATTGTACACAAGACAACTTATTTGTAATATTTATTCAGATATTTTATAAATAAATGTGCAATTTAGAAATAAATTTTAAACAAACAAAACAAATAATTTGATCTAAAATGTAATATTAAACAATTTGATTTTGTTAAACAATATGATTTAGGTAAGTCATGTAATTAAAGACAGGGTACAAAATGATTTGGTTAAACATTATGATTTAGGTAAGTCATGGAATTATGCTATTGTTAAATTATTCTGGCAAAAAATTTAATTAATGGAGATAATAACATATGCAACTAACACTGGTTATTGCTTTTAGCTGCAAATATTTGAAGCACGAAAAAAAAAAAAAAAGTTTCTTGAGCTGTGTAAATATGTATAACAGTGCATAACAATATGCATAACAGTGTTACAAAACTGTCACAAAATTATTATTTTTCATAAAATTAATATAAAATGTATATATAGCAAAAAAAATACATATTTTATAGTTTATATTGAAAAATAAATAAGTAAAATGAAACCTTCTGCTGCTTTTGCCAAGTAAAGTTTTCAGGTCAACAATATTCATTTCAGCTGTAAGTTCACCAGTACGATCTCCAACCTTAACATGTTTTTAATTATTTAAAAAAAAGAAGTGACAGGGAAGGGAAAATTTATCTAAGTTTTTAAAAAAAATATAAATATATAATTAAAATAAAATTGTTAATTTGACATGGATACTTAATGACAAATTATAATTTATTTTATAGACTTAAAAATTGTAGAAATAGATTAAGATTTTGATTTATACTATACATGTAAAAATTGGTTATATATTATTTAAAATAATAAAAAACTGTAGATGTAACAACATTGCTAAATTATAATACAACTTTTATATTACAACATTAAAGCTTAATATTATTAAAATAAAGCAAATACTAGTCCACCTACAAAGAAACCTAAACTAAAAATAACAATCATTTTGAAGTTTTTTCACCTTTCTTTTTTTAAAGTATTTTACAGCCATTTTGAATTTATTTTTATTTTTGATTTAAAATTTTGATGTTAAAATTAATTTCGGTAAAATTTTTGCTTTTGTTTTTTTGGTCTGGTAAGATTCCTTAGTCTTAAGAATTCAAAGAAAAAAAAAAATCCCTTTCATCAGTCAATCAAATAATTTGTTTCTTTCATCAGTAGATCTTCACTTTAACTGACTTTGCACTATTATTGTCACCAACCTTTTTAAGGATAATTGGAGCTCATGCCATGTTTACATTGACTAAGGTTTTGATTGGGACAGACAATATCTATGTATGAAGAACATTTATTTTGTTAAAATAAAAATATAACTATTATAAATAAATATTCTTTTTATTCATATTACTATATTTAAATATGACAATAGTTGGAGCAATTTTTACAATGCACTGTTTTGCAGGATTTCAGTTACTACTACTAAAAGCGTTCACAATCTTTTCCTATCTCCTTTCCATCTATCTACCTGTCTATCCTATCTACATCCTCTTTTCTCATATCTCCTACCTTATCCACAAATTATCAGTTTTTATTTCAGGAATTTCCTTCTTCTATTTAAATTAACTTTCATCACAGCACTACAACTTTACCTTTCCCAAACCCCTAAATTTTATTTGCATTATCAAACTATACTACAATTAATATTAAATAATTATTGTAAAACAAATTACTGATCATGTGGAAACCAACCTCGTACATACCCCTTTATCAAATTTTCAAAAAAATAAACTGTCTATAATATAACATTATCTATTAATTAAACATTTAAAAAACTGTTGTCATACTGGAAATATTAAAACAGTTTTTACTATTTATCTATTGTTTCAATAATTATTAAGTTGCCAAGTAAGTTGCTAAGTAAGTTGCTAAGTTAGTTGCTAAGTAAGTAAAGTGTAAAGTTAAAACTTTTAAAATTTTGCTGTACTAAATTTGCTAAAATTTTATTTTACTTTTTCTCACAGAAACTTCCATAAAACAGTTTGCACATAAAAAAGAAACTTAATAATAAACAATAGAAACAACAAGCCTAATAATTAATAATAAACAGGGATAAAATTAATAACAACTTGTGCAAAACAAGCAACAAAACAAGTAGCTATGAAAAAAAGAGCCATAGAAAAAATTAAAGTCTAAATTGGACTATACCAAGACTTAAAAAGTTTTACGTTGTATAAGTCAGGAAAACATGAAAATGGGAGTAAGTTCCAAAGAGTAAGTAACCAGAGTTGATATTTGACTGGGGCCAAGGCTGGGTTTGATAAAGTATAGCCGGGGTGGGGCTGGGTTTGTGACTGGGGCTGCATAAACATTTATACATCCTAAAGTATATTTTTTTTTAATTCAAAATTCATGTTAAATTTTTTATATATATGCATATATAAAAATCATTATGATTCATACTATATGTAAGGCACTCTCTTTAAGTTTTCTTACTTCTATCGCTACTGTTTTTTACTGAAGCTGCTAACTCTCTACATGCTAATACTTAAATTACTTTATTCTTTTCTAACAAACATTGTTCCATACAACGCTTTTTCTAATCTGTTTAAGATTATGCGTCCTTTTCTTGTCTTGCTAGAGTCACACCCCACATCCATCTGATCATCTTCTCTTTTGGCAAATACTACACAATATAAATACTCAAGTCTATATAACAATGAAATGGTATTGCATGTCCGCATCTAAGTAAATAGCAAACATATATTTTTACATCCATAGTATGTATGCATAAAGCGCATCTTGGAAGCTATTATTCCTTCTGGAATAAAAGTTTGGAAGCTTTTATTTCTTCTCTTCAATTTTAAGTCAAGCCACATTCTACTCCACATTTTTCACGATCTTGAGCAGTCGATATATTAAAAAGACTTTTGGACACGACAGTAGTATAAAGTTAACTTGTCACCAAATAGAGCTACTTTAGATGCTCTAAAGAAAGTTCATTAATGTAGATTAAAAAAAAAAAAAACAGAATAAAAGATAGAACCTTGAGATACCTCAGAAGTTACTGGAAATGAAGATAAGTGTTGGTCTTCAAAGATGACTTCAATACTGGCGTTAGAAAGAAATGGTTTAATAATCACAAAAACTTTCCCAGAAACTTTTCCCAGATATGAAGTAAGCTTATGCAGAAGACCAGTGTGGCAAACAATCAAAAACTTTTTATATGTTAAGAGCTTGCCCTTGTTTTGCCGTCTCCATCTAATGCACAATAGAATCTTTTAGTTATAGTAGTTAGCAAGTCAGCAATAGACCAAAAATATTTAAACCCGCATAAATTGTTAGAGAGATATTAGACTTAAGAAAATTGCTGATTATTTGACCTTGCCAATTATAAAGATCAGACATTAGTGAGAAGGCTTAGTGATCTTTTAAGAGTAAATAGTCTAGAATGAATTAAAGAGCATTCTGGAGATACTTTTGAGAGACAGGAAGGTTATCAGGACCACAAGCCGTAAAAGAGTTGAATTCAGCAACAGAAGCCAGAGTGATTTAAGATTTGGAGATTTTTGGACAGATTTAGATGTCTAACAATGGGTTAACTTCCTTAACTGGAATGGCAGGAAAGATTTAAAAACGATTTCTCAAAAAATAGGTGAATTGATGTATAAGTATATGCCAATGCCAAGCATGTAATTATAGGAGTATTTGTGATTTAAAGATTAGTAGCAATCAATACTAAGATCCGAAGAAGAAACATCCAATTTCAAATTAGTCTTACAAATAGCAAATTTTCAAGCTTTTATTGTTTATAGAGAATTTTTTTTTTTTGTTATTCACCTGCTCAAGACCGAGAAGGCCACTACAGATGAGGAGGCTACTTAATAGTGGTTATAGCCCTCTCTCAACTCTCTAACTCTGAAACACGAACATTGACCAACAAGGCTGCTATGTGGAGAAACAAGTTAAGCGTGGTACTACCAGGGGGTTGGTGGGGATTGAACTAAGAATGTCTTGCTTATGAAGCGAGCGCTTTACCACAACACCACTACTGCACTTTAGAAGAGGTAGAACTCAACTGATTGAAAGTTACATGGAAGACTAGGAATATTCGTAAAAGAATAATGAATGGTTAGGTGGTAGCACTGTAGCAACATCGTACTGTTAATACTGATGATTAACAGTTGATGGAATCAACCTCTTTGAGGGCTATCGATGTTCTAGAAACCTTACTATCAGTTGGCCTCACAACCATTAAATGAGTTTTAGAACTGTACCCTCATTAGTCTCCTAATGTGTGTTGACAGTATCTTCTTTTTGCTAGTGAAGACTTCAATAACTATATGCTTGGCTTGGCAATTACACTTGTAAGAATTAACCCATTTCTTGGGAAACTAGATTTGAATCTACAGACTTTTTTTTTGCGTGCTTTCTGAGAGCATGGGGCTCTCAGTGGTTGGTGAATGTTAACTCAGATAAACTCAATTTTTTCAGCTAATCGTTTTTGCAATAATGTAGATTTTCCTATATTTATGAACAGTAATGTACTCGATGAGTCATCTACCCTTCATCTTTTAGGATTTACTCTTACTTCTGATTTTTATTGGAAACCATATATCAAATCCATAGCAAAATTAGCATTACCATAAAGAGATTTATTGTGTTTGCCACTTTCTTACTCTGAATTCTATTCTTAAATCTCCAATCCATCTTTGTATGGAATACTGATGCCATATCTGAAGCGGACCTTTGAATAATACCCTTTTCCTTTAATATAAGGTGCAAAAATGAATTGTAAACATAGTTAAACCTGGTTCTGCAGCCAACCTCCAAACATTATTACATTGTTATAATGTTGCTTCTCTTTCTCTTTTCTATAAATACTATAAAAAGTGCTGCTCTAAAGAGCTAGTGTCTATTTGTGCAATTTACTATTATTGATTCCATGTTACTCGTCATTATATTAAATCATAAAAATTTTGTCAATTATCATTCAATTAAGTCTCATCCTTTTACTGTAACTGCTCCTAAGTGCTCTATAAATTCTTTTTCGTTTAGTTTTTTCTTAAAACATTAATTCTAATAGTGTGTGTGTGTGTGTGTGTGTATATGTATATATATATATATATATATATATATATATATATATATATATATATATATATATATATATATATATATATATATATATATATATATATATATATATTAAAGAAACATGCTGTTGATCATAAAAGTTAGATAAACACTTATCTAACTTTTATGATCAACAGCATGTTTTTCCATCAGTATGTTCATCAGGAAGAATGTCTAAACATAAAAAAGTTCAAATTATAGAAAAATTATTTCACAGGAAGTTGGGAATTGTTATAATTAATTATTACATAATTAATTATAACAAGTTGGAAATTGTTATAATTAATTATTACATAATTAATTATAACAGTTCCCAACTTCCTGTGAAATAATTTTTCTATAATTTGAACTTTTTTATGTTTAGACATTGTTCTTGATGAACCTACTGATGGAGAAACATCGAAGATAAAAGTTGATAAGTGTTTTTACTAATTTATATATATATTTATACATACTACATTAAAAATATTTTAATTCCTATAAACATAATGCATTATTATTGAAGTTTTACCTGAATTCATATCAATATATATTCATTAAGAAGATTTAAGTATAAAAAGTATAACATTTACAATCAAACAAATATCACAAAATAAATATTAACCTCTTTAGAGACTTCTAAGTGTTTTTTGGCAAATGACAAAGCAACTTTATGATTTTCCATACATGTATGTGCATTTCCAAGACTCCAATATGCTCGTCCCTCACCAACTCTTATTTTAAAAGTAATAAAATATATGATTTATAAGATATAAAACTGTTATTAAAAAATCTTCAAGATTTTGTGGTCCCAAGATTCCATCTAAAATTTTTGTTAATAAACAATTAAATTTAAATACTGATTTATTATCAAAAGATTTCAAATTACAGAAAATTCCATGACTTGATCAGCTGAAAACAAAAATAAAAATAATAGAAAATGTTAAAATAAACAAACCCACTGCAAAAGTAAAGTAAATTAATTATACGCACAGGTAAACTCTTAAAAATTATCAAGTTTTAAAACACATAGATCAACCAGGTCATACTCTAAAAATCTGGAAAATCGTTTAGATAAAATATTTGGAAAAAATCTGGAATATATTTTTCCTTGATTTCCTCTTAATTTTGATTTTAGCTGAGGTGTGTTTAATTTGTTTTTTGTTTTTTTTTAATTTTTGTATGAGTAATGAGTGAAATAGCCTAAAAAACAAATGCATTACAAAAATACATACCTAAACTTGTATGTATGAAAAACATTTTGGATATCTGGAAAAATGAAAAGTTGAGAAAAATACCAGGAATTCCCAAATTATCAGAAAAAAGAAAATCCCTGAAAACAACTAGTTTCACACTAAGTATTTAAACAAAAACTCAACTTTCAGTAAAGTAAAGATTTTTTACAGATTTTTTATTTTTTTAAGCTTTCTTCATTTCATACAGCCCAACTAAATTGAGAAAGCATAAATTTAATTACACAAACTATTTCTAATTCAAAATAAAAATACCTCTATGAACTCACTTTATCTGCCTAAATGTGTGGGCAATAAGTTAATAAAATATTTAGTTTCACTATCTTACACTAAGTTTATCTAATTTTTTCAATTTCATCTAATTAAATTTTAGTGTTTAAAAGTTATGACCACATATAATGTTACACGCAGATTGTGAAATTAAGCAGTTCATAAAATGTGCAATACTTTACTCATTTTGTGAATCGAATTATAACATTGCACAATTCACGAAATGTTTAATTGTTTGCACATTACACAAAAAAATTTTTTTCAATTTTATTTTAATTCACTACCAAGAAGTGCGGAGAAAAAACTAGATGAACTTAAGTTTTTAGAGCATGCAGGGAGAGATAGAGTGAAAGAATGAGACTTTGCTAAATGACGAGTCAAACAAGAATGAGTTTTAGTTGATTGAACGAGAGATAATGAAAAAGAAGCAACTTTTCAATGATGGGATAGAGGCTCAAGCTTAGCAGGATATAGAGCAGGTCTAACTAAGTTTACAATGCTTTTTTGGACCTTGTCAAGAAGAGAAAAAGCATTTAGGAACCAGCCCAAATATGACAACAGTATTCCATATACCAATAAGAGATTTGAAGAGGTAGAGAAAGGAATCAGAAAAGAGAAAATGGTGAGAACAGTTGGGAAAAGCAACCTTAGCCAATGCTAATTTAGCAATCGATTGTGTATATGGTTTCCGTAAAAGGTCAGTAGTGAATGATAATACAAGAAGCCATAAAGAAGGTGCGAGGGTTGCCATTCATTAATATCTACAGTATTGCAATAGTTGTTTGCAGTAAATAACTGAGTTTAATTGGAGTTGAAATTTGCAAGCTACTGTGATTCTCAACCTGTTGCAGAACTGAGATCAGATTCAAGATTGGGTGCCTATTCTAAGTGATCGAAAAGAGAAAACTTTTTTTCAAGACAGGAGTAAAAAGTTGAGTCATCAGCAAAAAGAGCTACTTTAGATGTAAGGTTATCAGAAAAATCATTAGCGTAGATAATAAACAAACAGGACCAAGAATAGAACCTTGAGGTAAAACTATTTGCAAAATAATGTAAAACAATTTAATATTTTTTAATAAATTTTACAAAAATTTTAACAATAGGGGTAGGGTCATTCTTTCACATTTTTGTTTAAAAAAGCTAAGTTGCCACATTTGAATCTTTTTAAATTGCCACAAGAGCATCTTACTTCTCTTTGTTATAAATAATTTAAAAAAATTAGTTAAACACTAAAATTTTGCTAAATTTCAGTTGTTTCATTAGATATAATATTTAAAAAAACCTTTGTGCAATAATCTATGAAGTTAACATTCACATTTCCATAAACTACAGTCTAAGAATGTTTCTATATACAATTATCACATTAGCATAGTTTATATAGTGACATTTTTCTTATATAATGCCAAAAATGATTTTTATGTATCATTTTTACCTGTTACATATCTTTTGCAACAAATTTACGTTATTTAAACTAGTGTATTTCCTGAACAAATCATACTTTTGAATTAATTTTTTTTTTAATCAACTGGAAATTTATTTGGTTTTCAATAACAACTAATTTAAATTTATTTTGGTAACATTGATTTTTGAGCAATGTCCACTGTTTGACCCACAGTGCCCTTTTGGTGAGTAAAGTAACATAAATATATATATATATGTATATATGTAAATATATATATATATTTATATATATATATATATATATATATATATATATATATATATATATATATATATATATATATATATATATATATATATATATATATATATATATATATATATATATATATAAATATTCATCCATATATATATATGCATATATATAAATATAAAGATATATATATATAAATATATAGATATATATATAAATATATATATACATATATATATATATATATGTATATATATATATATTTATATAAATATATATATATACATCCATACATATAAATGCATATATATATGTATATATTTAAATATATAGATATATATATATAAATATAAATATATAAACATTTATATATATATATATATATATATATATATATATATATATATATATATATATATATATATATAGCATAATATAAAATTAAAATACCTATCATTTAATTCTTGTGCAAATTGCAAATGCAAAAGATGGTATTCAATTGCTGATTCATATTTTTTTAGTAGTGTGTATGTATTTCCTAAACTGTAACAAGCCTAAAAATATACAAATAATATAAAAGAATAAATATATATGCTTTTAAACTAATACATACTTTTATATATATACACATAAATACTTATATATACACATAAATCTATATAATTTTATATACACACACACACACACACACACACACACACACACACACACACACACACACACACACACACACACACACACACAAATATATATATATATATATATATAGATCTATAGTTTATTGTCTTTGGGAAGAGCGAAAGGAAAAAAGTGATTCTTACGCCAACACATACGTCACTTTTAATTACTTTTGACTTTGTCCAACATTTGTGTGTTGTCAGAAAGTTAAAACCATTAATTTAATTACAAATTAATTGTTTTTTAAAAAAACCACAAAAACGCAAATTTAATTGACCAGAATGTTTTGAAAAACATTATGAATGTTTTTAACTATATAAACAATGTTTTTATTTTTATTTTTTTTAATAAACGTTTTAATTTTCAATTTTTTTAATAAAATGTTTTTATTTTTATTTTTTTTTTACTGTAAATCATGCGCGAAGCGTTGCTACATCGACTATCTTATAGCCTGACTCGCTAGGGAGTGCTGCTACATCGACTGACTAATAGCCTGACTCGCAACAGAGTGCTGCTACATCTACTATCTTTAAGCCTGACCTGCAAGGAAGTGCTGCTACATCGACTGAGGGTTTAGATGGGGCAGGCAGTTTATCAATTAATAAAAAAAAAAAATTCCGGTCTTGCATTTTAATTTTTACTTTTTGTCAACAAAATATATAAAAAACTTTCAGACAACATATAAGAGTATATATACAGTATCGGACAAAAACGAGTGCAACCAAATAATGGTAATTTAGTTTCTTTATATAAAAGTGATGCATTTTTTCAATTTAGAGAAATAACTAT
The DNA here is from genome assembly GCF_038396675.1 of Hydra vulgaris. Classification (NCBI taxonomy): domain Eukaryota; kingdom Metazoa; phylum Cnidaria; class Hydrozoa; order Anthoathecata; family Hydridae; genus Hydra; species Hydra vulgaris. The sequence continues at coordinate 13,227,169 of NC_088921.1, read as the reverse complement.
GTAACCGTTTAGAGACAAAGTTCTTCAAGTTTTATTCATCACAAAGTTCATTATTTGTACACAAAAATTAATAAATTAATCAAAAGTATTAAAAAAAGTTGATTTCCTTCTGGACAAAACAAATGCAACTTGACAAAATGTTGACCAAGATGTATTTCGCTATCAATATTTCGATGCGAATCCTTTGTTGTCAATCACAGCCTTGCATCTTTGAGGCATAGATTCAATCAGGTGATCAATGAAACTTTTGTGGAATCGCTGCCCAGGCTTTTTGGATTTGTTCAAACAGCTGATCCTTATTACGAACACCTTCACGATTAATTCTGCGGTTGATGATCTCCCACAGGTTCTCGATAGGGTTGAGATCTGGAGATTGAGGCGGCCAATCCATCACCGATAGGTGGTTGTCTTGAAACCACTGCTTGACTACTTTTGCAGTGTGTTTCGGATCGTCGTCTTGCTGAAAAACCCATTTTATTGGTATATTCCATTCAGTATGAGGTAACATAACCTCTTTCAGGATATTTTTATACATGAAATGGTCCATTATTCCATCGTTTCGATGTATTGGACCTAGACCGTTAGCAGAAAAACACCCCCAGACCTTTACGTTGCCTCCACCATGCTTCACGGTCTTATGGCAGTAACATAAATCAAGGCATTTTCCAGCCGGTCGACGTACATGGCAAATGCCATCGCTCCCAATGATGTTGAACTTCGATTCATCACTGAACAGGACAGTTCGCCATTTCTGCAAATTCCAGTCAATATGAGATGTAGCAAAGAGGAGTCTTTTCTTCTGGTTTTTTAGTGAAATCAGCGGTTTCTTTGCAGGGCGTCGAGAAAACATTCCAGCTTCAACAGCACGTCGCCTGATTGTTCGGTCCAATACAGGCTGCTCTAATTGCTTTTGTATCTCGACTGATGATATCCAGGGATCCTTCTTGACGGATCTGACGATCATAGAATCCTCTCTAGAAGTGGTGGAACGCGGTCTTCAACCTTTGTTATTTGCTGCCAACTTCCCTGTAGAACGATATTTGGAACATATTCTTGATACGGTCCATTTTTTCAAGCGATATTTATCACAAATACTTTTTTGTGACATTCCACTTACGTAATCGTCAATAATTTTCTTTCTTCTTTCCAATCCAAGACTGTCGGGAGCCATTTTTGCACTTGAAGTCATAAAAATAATAAAAATAAATAATCACCCTTCTCAAGGCTTACCGTGTTACATTTTCTTTGTTATGATACAATAATGCTCTGTGGAACACAACGTCTTGGTTGGATGTGGACTGTATTGATGTAATGAAACACTTGTTGTATTTCACTTCTTGTATTGATGTTCTTCGATAAAACACTTTGATAAAACTCACTTCGATAAACTGTCTTGATAATACTGACTGATTGACTTCCATATACTGACTGAATTACATGTCGATTTACATGTCTCTTATATAGTAAAATGAACCTGTGTAAATCTGTTCCAGAAGATTCTAGATGCTTCTTTTCGATGCTTTTGAATGTTTCTGGATACTCCTGGATGCTACTGGATGCTTCCAGATGCTTCTTATGGAAACTTCTAAAAGCTTCTGCATGCTTCTGGAAACTTCTGGATACTTCCTTTAATTATTAAAAAACTTCCGTGACCTTGACACGGACCAGACTTAAGAAAATGAAAGAAACCAAAAAAGTTGCACTTGTTTTGTCCGCTGCAAAATGGCACTTGTCAACGAAATTCTGCCTGTGTGCTGTCAATTGTCAGCTGATTGCTCATGTCATGGCATGCTATGACTCCAGACTCCTGAACTGTTTGCTGTGGTAGTATAGTTTGTTTCGTTTTCAAGACGTAAAATTAGAAACACTTTTTAGCATTGTTCGATGTTGGTTGCAAATGTTTTGTCCAATGCTGTGTATATATATATATATATATATATATATATATATATATATATATATATACACATATATATAAATAATGCTTAGAGTTAAAAACGTTTTTCGAATTATTCGAGACTTTTTTCCGTACTATTCAATACCTAACAAAAAAAATATTACAAAAAGAATAATTGGCACTACTAAGATATCTTTACTTTATATTTACATAATCTTTACTTTTTATTTAAGAAATACCTTATATTACCTTTAGCTTATGTTTACCTTACCTTTCAAATCAATAGAAATGAGCTCTACAACAGCTTTAACCAAAATTAAAACCTTTGAAACAATCTAACTATTTCTTCAATTTTTTTAGACTTTATAAAGATTATTTTTTGACTATTTAAAAATGCTAACAGTCAAGGACTAAGAAAATATAAAAACTTGAACATTATCTAAACAAAAAAGAAATAACCTTAATATTTCTACTCAACATGAACTCTAACCTTAATGACAGCAGTTTTCAACCTTACCTCAAACCAGAAAGATTACACCCAAACTAAACCCATGTTTATTCCAACAATAAACTCAAAAAAATCTTTAACATCTTTAAAAAGACATGATTCATTTTGTAAACAAAAACTAAACAAAAAAGCGCCAGAACTTTAGTAAATGTATGTAGTTTTAATTTCAATTACAGAAATTTAAAATAAAAATTTGCTTTAACTAAGCATCGTTATTCAAAACTTTAAATGTAAAACTGTAACTAGAGATGTGACGCGTTTTTTTGGTTCTTGTTTTTTTGGTTTTTTTGGAAAAAAAACGCAGGGGTCCGTTTTTTTGGTTTTTTTGGGAAATATTTAAAAATTCATCATTTAAGCTACTAAATTTAACTTTAATGGCAATATTATTAAACACATTTTAATTTCAGATTTATATAGGAAAACAAAGGTTGAATTTGACTAAAATTCTTTTTCTTTTGGTATGTTTAAAGGTTTTATTGTTAATGTTTAGGTTAACACGGTTATAGCAGTCCTGTATAAAAAATTATTAGTTAACTTTATTTTCCTCTATTTAATTTTTATTGACTTTATTGTTATATATTGACACAATAAACACTTTTTATCTAAATTTATTATACTTAAATACATTTACTTTATTTTATTTAATATTTGATATATATATATATATATATATATATATATATATATATATATATATATATATATATATATATATGTATATATATATATATATATATATTATTATTATTATTATTATTATTATTATTATTAATTTACTGTACTGATAAGGTTTTGAGTTGCAAATAAAAAGTTATAAGCAGTTTTAAAAGCTCTTTTTAATAATCAATCATGTTCTCTATTTAATTATATTTAAATTTTAGATATTTTGCATAACATAGTAAATTTTAGTTTTAAAAATGAGTAAAGCAGGCCATACAAGAGGGAGAAATAAAACCATAGTTGCCAATTTATTTATATCCATGAAACAAATTAGCAAAATGGAAAGAGTTAAATGTTCCTTTTGCTTTGACATTATGTCTAAAAACGGAACTCAAATGACTAAGCATATTGAAAAATGTTGAAAATGTCCTAAAGAAATAAAAAGTCTGTATGCAAATAAATTAATTCATAGTCAAAAACAGCAAGACTCTTCTGGAGATGCTGAACCAAAAGCAAAAAATCCACGATCTGATTCTTTTGGAACATCCTCTTCTGAATCAATTTGTAGAAGTAAAACACCAAGTTCCGTGTTTGACAGCATGACAAAAACTGAAAAGGTGTGTTTTGTATTTTTAAATTTTAAGATTTAATTGAAGAATTAACTGATATGGCAACTAGCTTATTAAAAGTTCATGATGCATAGATTTAAGATTTGTTTCATGATGATGTACCAATATGACATTATCTTTTGCAGGAACTGATTGATACACACCTAGCCAGAGCAATATATGCTAGTGGATACTATTAAAATACGCATATTATTTTATAAATAATTTTGATATTAAATTTATAACAAACAACACGGAAAACCATTTCAGTAAGCAGAAATAATATATCAGTAAATAGGTCTATAATACTTATATAGTACAGTATATATAATATATCCTAAACTGTATTGTTGGAACATTAAGCCATTCTGGTGAATATATGGCAAATGAAATAAAGAAAGTTTTAGAAGAAATTAATCCTGATAAAATTTTGGGCATTGTGACTGACAATGCTGCAAATATGAAAAATGCATGGAATCGTCTAAAAGATTGTTATCCCCATCTTCATTGCTATGGATGCATTTCACATGGTTTAAATTTACTGTTCACAGATTTTTTTAAATTGACAACTCTTAGTGTTTTGATGTCACAAGTAACTGATATTGTTAAAGAGATAAAAAAATTCTCATTTATCTGTTGCAGCATTTAGAGATATATAAAAAAAATTAGCTGGTGTAGTAACATGCATTTCCTTGAAACTACCTGTGCGAATTAGGTAATACAACTAAAAGTATAAATATAATGTATATTACAAAAAAAATTGAACTATGTAACTAACTTTATTATACAATCACAAAAATAGATTTAATAAATTACTTTACTCTAAATTTATTAAAGTTATCATAATTTCTTTGTGCTTTATTTAAAGGTGGGGAACAACGGTAGCATGCTTAGGTAGCATACAGAAAAGTAAACAACACTTAAAAACATTGGCTTATTCTGAAAACAGTGGACTTAATTCGGCAACAAAAATTATTCTTCTATCAGCTGTTTGGGACAGGGGTGAAGGTTTTTTCAAATTGCTGTCACCAATAGCTGATGCAATAAAGAAAACTGAATCAAATACTCCCATGTTATCTACTGTTGTGAAAACTTTTCACTTCTTGGAAGACCACATTTTTAAAAACTTAACAGTTAGCCCATTCTCAAAAAAGGAAGAAGAAGCCAAAAAAATCTTCAAGAAAAGAAAAGATTTTTGTTTAACAGAAATTCACTTGGCTGCCAATGTACTAGATCACAAATTTCAAGGCAGAGTCTTGACTGGAGAACAAAAGGTATTTACATAATTCATATATGATTCTTAAAACCAAGTTTTACTTTTAATGCCCAAGGCTAAAAGGCTAAAATGGCTTGGGCGTTAAAAGTAAAATTTTGGAAAAGTTTTGAATAATATTAAATACTATTTTCAAATTTGAAAATACTATTTAAATTAATAAAATAATTGTAAAATTATAAAAAGAAAAATCTTTTTATAGATTGATGCATGTGAGGCAATACACAACATTGCTGCAAGTATGCCTGAAGTAAACAAAGAAATTATGATGTTTGACTTGGCTAATTACCAATCAAATGGTGGTATTTTTTCAAAACCTTTTATTTGGACTGCAGGTAGAATAACTCAACCCATAAATTGGTGGAAAGGGTTGTGTTCCTTTACTGAACTATTAAATGTTTGTCTAGAATTCTTCAGCTACCAGCTTCAAGTGCAGTATGTGAGAGAAGTTTTAGCACTTATTCTAACATTCATAGTGCAAAAAGAAATCACTTAACGACTGAAAAGGCTGGAAAACAAGTTTTCATTTCACAAAATTTAAAACTTGAAAATGTTGAAAACACCAGTTATGAAAATGGTACAAGCATAAATACTCCTTAAATTAATAATGCAAGTGTGAATAAAGTTCCTAGCACTTCAATGCCTTGGTCAGAGTCTGAAGCAGTTAATATAGAAAGTGACAGTGACTTTGTTTATGAATCATTAGATAAAGGTAGTCTAAGACAGGAAGACTCGAACTCAGAAAGCACACCTAATTAGAATATCTTATAGTTTAAATACATGTTAAAATTACTAAATTATTAAATTTTTTTGCTCAAATATTTATCCTTTTTTTAATTGAGTATATACTACACTACACAGTGCTACACTACTTAGCACTAAATTAATAACGAATTAAAACTAATAAAACATTATTATTCAAAAATATTAGAATATGTAAATTAGATAAAATTAAGGTTTTTTTTATAAGGGGTTACTGGCAATATAATTCAAAATATGTAACAAACAATGTAAAACTAAATTATTACATAATAAATATTAGGTTTGTCTATTTCTTTAAAGATTTGAAGTCTGATATAAAATAAGCATCATATTGTATATAAGTATATTTAAATTATGAAAAATGGTTATTTTGTCATGGACAAGTATAGTTTCTGTATATAATGAGTGTAATATTTAGGATGTACAGCAATATTTAATAAGTAAAACATCACAAATAAACATTCTCATACAATATACCTAGATTTATAACTAACTTAATACTAAACCGCCTAATAAATACACTTAATAAATAGCTTTTTAAATTTTTTATTGAAACATTAACTTGAAATTGGTGTTTATACATTATATTTGTGATTATAATGATCATATACTATAAATAGACAGAATAAAACAAAAACTCTTCCAAATTATTTACCAAGAAAAATAAAAAACTTGTTTAAAAATTCAAAAAAACCAAAAAAACATCAAAAAAACCAAAAAAACACCAAAAAAACCAAAAAAACACGTTTTTTTGACCCAAAAAAACGCAAGAGGAAAAAAACGCGTTTTTTTGCAACTCTAACTGTAACATTGAATATTCTTTTGCATATATTATTAAGTAAATTTAAAAACAAATTTTAATAACCCAATGCTTTTATATGTTATTAAAACACAAATTTTGCAATCAATTTTTTCTGATATTACTGTTTCATTTTATTAACATTCGGCTGTATGTGTGAGTAAAAAAACAAAACAGTTCAGGAAGATGCAGGTCTCAAACCACAGACATTCCGTTTACAAAGTTAATGCCTTACCCAAATATGCTAAACAGACCCATAAGTATGAAAATAATCAATATACTTATTTTAAAAATTATTATTCTTTTTTCCATATGAAAAATAAACTTAATTAATATTAACTAAATTAATTGACTCATTACAAAACTAATTATTGATTATTGTATTATTATCAAGCAAGAGTATGAATGCAAAGTTTGAAGAAAATCTATCATCTGGAAGCGATTCAAAAACTGATTGCAAGATTTGATGTTTACAGTCAAACAAACAGACAGACAAACAAACAAACAGACAAGTAAATAAAAGCATTGGTAAAATTTTCTGTAATGTAAATTAAAACTATATGCATTTACTAAAGTTCTGGCGCTTTTTTGTAAAGTTTTTGTTTAAAAAATGAATTATCGTCATTAAGTAATAATTAAGTTTTTCCATTTTTAATATAGAAAAAACTTTATCATGTTTTTGTTAACTTATGTTTCATGAAAATTGCAAAAGTTCTTTCGTTATTTTCTTGAAATATATATTTTGTAAAGTATAAAATCTGATCAACATCAATTTCAACATGTTAACTTCATTTTCATGCTAAATTAATTCCAATTATGGAAATAATTTAGCATGAAATTGAAGTTAACATGTTGAAAAATTCATGGTTAAAATAACATTTTACATTGATACTTTTTCTATCATGCGACAATGAGAAAAACCTTTTTACTTTTGGAGGCATAAAAATGACTTAAATTAATCAATGTTAGTACTAAAGGTATATTTCAAATAAACTTACATGTGTCTACATCAATATTATTGTAATTGTTTATTGTTATTATCATTTTTATGACAGAAAATTATAACAATAAATTTAGGCAACATATAATGGAACAATATGTTCACCATGTTATGATGGATATACAGGGAGAAAAAAAGGGATCCAGTCCATCCTTATTCAAAAACATCAAGATCTTTAGCCTAAGATTGAAAAGGTGTGAACACATTGGCCAACATTAAGAAATTTGATTGGAACAGGCCTGAGTTTGTTCTTGGAACCCTCTTTTACAATCTTGCAAATGAAACAATGCAGTTCTGCACGACAGTTCTTAAAACAAATATTTTTTACAGAGGTGATTACAAGTATTTATGTCAGCTGGTAGCTTTTTATCTCGGAGCAGAGTTATTGAACTTCAGGTTTTTAGAACCAGGTACAAATCAAAAAGCAAGATTTATGGCTGATTCATTGTATCTGTTATGTAAATGACCAAGAATTACAACAAGCCCAATGGCAGCTCAGGCTCCATCCAATGATCTTAGAGCATGCAAGATTTCATCGCAGATCATGACAGATCCACTTTACTGCAAGAAGTACGGAAATATTGGCAAAGCTCTTAATCTTAGTATTCTCAGACACACTTGGTATTTTACACCACAGTGTGTTATCTTTGCTTTAGCTGACCAACGCTTAGAGGAGAAAGAGAGGATGGATATTCTTGTGGAATTGTTAAAATAACTAAAGATGATATTCTCTCATGGAAAGAAGAAATGTCAAATTTGGAGAAAAATCTCAATAATAAATCTTTCAAGACATTTGTGTCCAGTGTACGTCAACTTGTAGTTGTTAATGACAGGCCTAAAAGACATGTTAAATTGGTGCAATGATTTCATTGGAAGGACACATTCTGAAGTGAGGCTCCAAGTCATAATGATGGTGGTTTTACACAACTGGCGAAAGATGTCTAAATAACGGGTGATTAATAAAAATCTGGACAAAATTGCTTACATCATATTTCTAAATGCAACTAATACTTATTTTTTCAAACAATTTTTAAAATGTTGCAAATTTATTCTTCTTTTGAAATATATATTAACTTTTATATAAGTATTTTAAATTTAGTATTAAAAATGACGTCAAACGAAGAGCTCCAGAGAAAACGTGTGTACTAATTTTATCAAGAAAATTCAGATAAACCTAAATTATTCACTGTTTCTCATTTTGAAGCAGAAAACTTATCAAGATCGACTATATATGGAATTATTAAACATGTAGAAGAAGATAAACCATTTGAAAGGCAAACTGGTAGTGGTAGAAAGCTAAAAATAATGACTAAGCGCGCCATCAGTCAATTTACCAAGCTTTTTGACCGTAAATGTGGCATTTCTCAGCGTATAGCTTCAAAAAATTTCAAATGTTCTCAGTCACTTATTTCTAAGACATTGAAAACCAAAACATCAATAAAAAAAGAAAACAAATAAAGATTCCAAGTCGAACTGAGAGCCAGAGAGCAAAAAACCGACGTTTGTGTGGTCAACTTTATAAAAATTATAAAGATTTCATATGGGTTCTTGATGACGAGTCTTATTTTACTCTCTCGAACAGCCAAATTTATGGTAATGATAATTTCTATTCATGTATCATCGAATTAACACCAAACAATGTTAAATTCAAAGAAAAAAAGAAATTTGAAGAAAAATTATTGGTTTACATGGTCATTATGCCTTTTGGCCTATCAACTCCAAAATATCTGGTAGAGTAGCAGTGTCATCAAGTTTCAATCTATTGTGCATCTATTGAATGCACAAGCTACAAAATTTGAAGAAAAATTTAAAGTGTTCCTAAAAGACAAAGATGGTCAGAACATTCTAACTGAAAATAACGAAGATGATTTCCTTTTCTCTGAAGTTAGCAAATCAAATATAATGTCATGTCACAGCTTTCTACAGGATTCAGACCGTATTTAGTCATGCTCCACCATCATGATTTAGTCAGGCATGTTTTTCTTAAATACAACACCACACTGCCATAAAGTGCTCCAGTTGAAAGACTTTATAGCAACGGATCATTAATTTTGACAAAATGAAGAAACAGACTGAGCGAGAATTTGTTTGAAAAACTTTTATTACTGAAGCAAAATGGGAAGATTGAGTTATAAAACCTCAAATTATTATAATTTATAAGTATCAATGTTTTACTTCATGCATCTGCACTGCAGATGTCAGCTTTGAGATGAGCAGAAGCAATATATATATATATATATATATATATATATATATATATATATATATATATATATATATATATATATATATATATATATATATATATATTATAGGGATGTGACTTTTGTGTAACTCCAGTTTCCAATATAAAAAACAGATGAACTTATATTTATATTAAAATAAAAATAGCAAAAAGAACGCTTTGAACAAATACTAGATAAAATAATTAAAAAAAGCTGGTAAAAAAAAAGCCATTTTTTATAAAAGTTGAACAAACGAAAAAAAAAAGCTTTTTTATGTGCTCACCAAAGTTTTTGCGGGTCTCAAGCTCTCCAAAACTAAAGTTTTTGCGGGTGTGAGAATATGCGAAAAGACTTAAGCGCAAAAGCGCTGGCTAAACCAAGAAGACTGCTACTATGACACACCTTACACACTGGCTCCCATATTCAGTGAATTTTTTTTTCTTCAATATTATATCAAACTGGGTCCAAAAGAACCAGAATTTCATAGAGATTTCAGAAATAATAATGGTTTTAAATAAAAATGAATTGCCTAAATTTTTTATACAAAAAACAACAATTTTTAACTAAAAATTGAGGTCTTTTTTTATGATATTTTGTTCGCAATATATATATTTTTTAAATGTTTCAGTAGAGAAGATTATGAATTTTAAAATCACTATAAAATTCTGGTTCATTTAAGACCCAGGTTGATATACATTTGAATAAAAAAAAATTCACTGATATATGGAAGGCAGTGTGTAATCAAGGGTCATGATGGGTGACCTTTTTCGAAAATTAAATAAAAGCAATGACTTTTCAGTTACTTTCAAACCAAAGTTCATCTGTTTTTATATTGGAAACTGGAGTTACCAAAAACTCACATCACTATTGTACACGCATTGACTGTCTAAAATATGATTAGATACAGTAGAGGAAACATACATTGACTTGGTGTTTTGTTTCGACAGGCACACTTTTTTAATTGCATAAAAAAAAGACAATGAAAATTTTCATTTTTTTATTAAAAATTTTCAATTTTTTACTTTTGAAAAATTGTAAAAAAATTGCTTTTTACAAATTTTTAAACCGACTTTAAATAAATTTACTTTATTGACTATTGATTATAAATAATTTATTTATTGCTAATATTATTCTTCTTAACTCAATGTAATACATGTGCGTATGCGTATGTGTGTGTGTGTGCATATGTGTGTGTGTGTGTGTTATATATATATATATATATATATATATATATATATATATATATATATATATATATATATATATATATATATATATATATATATATATATATACATATATATATAAACACACACACACAAATATATAAAAATAAGACAAACTAACAATTTAATTTTATTACAGCAACAAGAAAAATCAACCTGGGCTTGAATAGCTTTGTCTTGAAGTTCAACTGCTAATTCTCTTGTTTTTCTGTAAAAAATATTTTTTGTAGAAAATTGTTTTATGTTTTATAAAAAAAATTCACTTTATTATAGAAAATATATTTAAAAAAATATAATACATTTGTTTTTGTTTTACAAATATTAGAAAAAGCAAATATTAGAACTGACAGAGCCCTCCTACTCTGTAGGTACTTGATGCCTTAAAATGAAATCAAAAACCTATCTTATCTCCATTAAAAAAAAAAAAAGTAGGTCTTTACTCAACATATATAAAGTCAACATTAAAGACTCACATAAAGATTTTCTTTTGTGGAAAAGATTAGGCATAAAAAATCCACGCTTATAAACCAGGCATTAGCAACACTCTGTGACCAAAAAAAAAATAGTTGTTACTAACAATAATTAAACGAATGGAAGACCTGCATCTGCTTGTCTCAGAAAATTGGCATAATTGTTGTTTTACAAAAATTTCGAAGTGCAGATGCTTCAGAAAAATTATTTCTTATTTATTATATTATTATTTATTATATATAATTTATATATTATTATACTATTATCTTACTAAATAAATAAATCTTTATTAATAAATTTAATTAGCTATATTATAATAACTTTCAATAAAAGCAAAATGGATACATATAATTCACTTAAAGAAAGTTCCTATTGTTATGCATGTTTGCTCAGCAATGTCACAGCTATAACTTTATCAACTGAGAGCTGGAAGATGTAAAAAAGAAAATCCCTGAAAACTGTATGCTGGAAAAAAAGCCTGAAAGATGGAATCTGAAAAAAAAATCCCTGAGAGCTGGAAACTAGAAACAAAATAAGGCTTAAGAGCTGGAGGCTGGAAAAAAAATACCTAATAGCTGAAAGCTAAAAAATAAAAATATGAAGAAAAAAGCCTTGAATAAAAAATTAAAAAGCTTAAAAAAAAATAGCTAAGAACAAACAAACAAAAAAAAATCCCTAAAAGCTGCAAGCTGAAAAAAAAACCCTGAAAACTGGAAGCTGAAAAAAAAAAATCGGGAATGTAGAAAAAATTTTGAATCCTGGAAAAAAAAAAGGCCTAAAAGATGGAAGTTTGAAAAAAAAAACAACCTGAAAGATTGAAACTGGAAAAAAAAACCTGAAAGATGAAAGCTGAAAAAAAAAGCCTGAAAGCTGGAAATTAAAAAAAAAAAAAGCCTGAGACTGGAAACTAGATTTAAAAAAAGCCTAAACTAGTAAGAAGTTTTATAAATAGCAATGTTATTTATAAAACGTTTTACTAAGTACTCATATTAAAAAAACATTTTTCAGCCAGCCATTATATTTGTTTACTTTCTCAAAAATAAAAGAACTATTTATCAAGAATAAAAAAGGAATGCAATACTTTGCAAAAGTTTTTAATTGCTTTTGCATATGCTATATAAAAAAACGTTTATAAGATGCTTTCAAACCAAATGCAATAAATCAGGTTCAAAACAAGGAAAATCTTATCAAGAGATTTTTTTGGAAAACTACTCTGATGAAAACCCTGATCTGCCTAAAATGTTATGTTCTAATTTCAGAAAAAATCTGAAATTAGAGAAAACAGATTTAAAAAGATTTTTACTCACTGCTCGACCTAAGTACGAAGGTAAGTTTTATAAACAATAAGCCAATAAAATCAATTATGTTTTTATTATTATTGTTCTGCTTATAAACAATATTGTGTTTGAACTAAAAAAACAACTAAAAAAATAACTACTTTTAGAACTTGATAATAGAGTTATTCAAGGTGGGAAATGTGAGTGTTTTATTTGTGTTAATGGGCGTAAAAATGGTACTGAAATAGCTACTCTTCCACCAATGGTATCATGTGAAACTAATACAGATAAAAGATCATAGTCACAGTAATTTGACTATCTTTCAACAACCAATAAAAATCTTGTTTTTTACAGAAGTTGTTTTCAACAAATAGGAAAAGGTATTAAACATCTTCCTAAGCAAAGAAACTTGACACATATTGTACAATCCACCTAACCTGTAAAAAAAAGAAAAACTTATCAACCATAATCAACAATTTAGTAACCCATGACCTCAAAATAAAAATAAAACCATTAGGCCCTAAGAACATATTTTATACAAGATATAGATTGTCTATTACAACTTATTATAATAAAATATTATTTTATGCTACATTTTTTATTTTTATTAATTTGAAAATTGATAATTTAAAATAAATCATCATTCTCGTATTTAAAGTTGATTTGTTATTATTTAGTGTGTTGAAATAACTATTCCTAGTGTAATATGCAATAATATTGATGTGTTTGTTGAAACAGTTTTATGACATAGATCTTTTGATCCAGAGAATGTTGATGTTAAGATTGAGCTAGATGGAGGGCAAGGCTATATAAAAGTTGCCTTATCAATTACATTATAGCCAGAGATAGAACCACATTCAAGTGAAAAGAAAAGAGTGAAATATTCTGATGAGTATGGATGTAAAGATTACAAGCATACTAGAGTTCACAAAACTTTAGTTTTGGCGGTATTACCATCTATTGATGAAAATTACACAAACATAAAAATGTTGTTGGATAAATTATAACTTAATTCTCTGGATTACTCTATTTCAGAAGATCTAAAGGTTCTTCTCTTGATGGTTGGAAAGCAGCCAGCAGCTTCAAAGCATTCTTGTCCATTTTGTGAAACAGAATCGCCAAACTTCTCTGTGTGACTTGTATAACAAATGGATGGCTGCTGGAGAAAACATTGCAAAAATTTTAGCAACATCGTTAATCCTCTTTTATTCACTGGAAAAGTAACAATTAATAAATTTTGGACTAATAGAAAAAAACTTATTTGAGGACACTAATCAAGGTTTTCATTTTGTAATATCTACAATTAATCTTGCCAGAGTACCTTATTAAGGTAAACGCAGTTTAGAAGGAAATGGATCTTGATTGCTTTCAAAACTTTCAAATCTGTCTGTATGAGCACAATATTATTAATGGAAAATATATGAAGGCTTTGATAGAATTTAGCGATGTTATTTATGGGTGTTTTGGGAAAACATTAAATCCAAACTACTCTGATTATATTAAAAGATTTTCACAAAGTTTTAGAGATCTTGGTTCAAACATTTCTCTGAAAGTTCATATAGTGGAGCCTTATGTTGAAGAGTTTATTGTTATGAAAGGAAGAATCTTTGGTAAGTGCATATTTAGAAAACTAATTGATGACTTTTTAAATTTTTACATATAAAAATATTAAGTATTTTGAACTAATGTTTAGGGTATTGGATTGAGAAAGCATTAGAATCAGTTCATCAAACAATTTTGGGAAATACACAAGGTAGGACAACACATGGCTAATTTTAATGAAGTCTTGCAAAGGGCTGTCTGTGTGTACAACACAAGGCATTTATAGATAAAGGGTTATATACAAATAAAAAGTATTTACTTTATAACTTTAATTAATTGTAGTGTTTTTCTAAAAAAACTATTTTATTTAGAATTTTTTGATTACAAATCCAAAGATGATTCTATTAAGTCATCATATTCCTGTAAACCTATCATCACCTTACCCTACCTACCTTATCCTTTTCAATAAAACCTACCTTGTCCTTTTCAATAAAAAAGAAAGCAATTTTTTAAAAAGTGATAAATTAGTCTATGTTCTAACTAGAAAGTCCAAATAATTATCAAAAGTTATTTCTAAATACGATCCTCAATGTGTCAATCCACTAGGTCATAAAAATGATTTAAATTTTGATAGTTTTGGAATGTGCACTTGTACTACTTTAAAAAACAAAAAAAATTTCATAGGACATAATATAAGGTCTTAGGTTACCTTTAGGGTATACGGGAGTTGAAAACTGAAAAAAAGGCCTGATGCTGGAAAAAAAATCTCTAATAGCCGGAAAAAAAAAGAAGCTTGAAAGCTGGAAACGTTAAAAAAAAAACAAAAACACTGGAGGCTTGAAGGTGGAAAGAAAAATCCTAAAAGATGAAAAAAAACCTTAAACCCTTTTATCTTTTTTAATTTTTTTTTTTGAGCTCAAAAAAAAAATTAAAAAATCTTGAAAGCTGGAGGTATAAAAAACAACCTAAAAGCTTAAAACTTAAAAAATAAAGATGGAAGTTGGAAAAAAAAAGCTTGTTAGATGGAAGCTGGAAATAAAAAAAGCTTGAGAGCTGGAACCTAGCAACAAAAAAAAAAATCTCTGAAAGATGAAAGCTGAAAAAGAAATAATCGGAAATCTGGAAAAAAATTTAAATCCTTGAAGAAAAAAAAGGCCTAAAACTGAAAGCTGGAAAAAAAACAACCTGAAAGATAGAAGCTAGAAAAAAAAACCTGAAAGATGAAAGCTGAAAAAAAAGCCTGAAAGCTGGAAACTAGATTAAAAAATAAGAACCTAGGTCTAAAAAAAAAGCCTAAAAAAAAAAAAAAAAGCCTGAAAGCTGACAAAGAAATAATCTAATTTTTTAAAGTTGCGGAAAAAATAGTTTGCAAATTAAAAGGATCTACAGCTTTTTTTTGGTTAAAGACGATCAAATAAAGTATATATTACAAGACAAATACAAGTAAAAAACAATTGAAATGTTGAAGTAAAATTTACACTGTCCTCTGAAAAGTCAATTTTTGTTTAAAATTTTCTTACTTGTAATATTCTACAGCTATTTCAAATTCTCCAAGAAAAACATGAGCATTACCAAGGTTACTAAATGCCCGTCTTTCTGCAGCCTTGTCATTAAACTCTCTCGCCACTAGCAGCCTCTAGGGTATAAGTTACTAGCTTTAACACTTACAATCAGATGAGAATTAAAAAGGTATACATGCAATGAAAAAATAACAGCAATAAAAACATGAAAACAAAGAAAAAAAATTCAGATAGTTATGAAAAATCAAACATTTAAAAAATAAATAAAAAAAACATTAACGGGATTCACAACGCCGAGACAAGTAATGTTTATTTTGTAAATAAATATTAGAAAATAAGTTATAAGTTTTTTAAAATTACCAAAACAATTTATTTATTGAGATATTAACAAAAAACATGTTGTTTTGCCATTATTTCTGTTTTTCTATTTCGTTTTATTTTCATTTTCATTTAAATATACTATTTCTTACAAATAAACTATTTCTTATTAAATCCCCCAAAATAATTAATAATAAGTATATTCAGTTTTAAAATTTTATTAGCAGAACTCGTTTTTAACAAATATCAGTATAACTTATAAATTTACATACAGAGGCAATTATAGGGGTGGGGGGAGGGATTGGATAGGGGAGGGGGTATTTGACACAATTTAGTCATTGAATTTTAGTTTTGATGAACTTTTTTTTTAAGGGACCAGTCTATACTTTTTAAGAATTCTACCCCCTCCCCTGATTTTATTTGTAGAATATTTATATCAATAATTTATAGCAATAATATTAGTTTGTTTTTAAAATAAAATAAATATAAGTTACACTTACAAAGCATTTGCTTATCATGTTTTTTATTTGATTATAAAAGTTTGGTTCCGATTGGTTTTATTTAAAGTTATATGTAAAAACATTATTCTACATAAAAATTAATTGCAAAAGGGAAAAATCCAAACATACTATTTATAACTCAAGTTTAAGTTGTGAAAGAACTTTTTTTGTTAACAACATTTATTAGCTACAAAAGCTCATTAATGAGACAGTATTTTAAAAAAAAAATCAAAGAGCTGGAACTTACCTTGAAAAAAAAAAGTAGTGTTAAAAATTATAAAGTTTTTTTGCTAATATCTTGACAAATATTTTGTTCTGGAAAGTTGAATTAATATGAAACTTATTTTTAAGGATTATGAACACAACTTGGTACTTGGGGATCACTTTTGAACTTTGTGAAACTTAAAAAAATTTAAAATCATCAATTAAAAAACAAAAATTTAAACATGATTTACCTCTTCATGAAATTGCACAGCCTTTTCAAAATTACCAAGAAGATAATGAGTATTTCCAAGATTGCCGAAAGCACGACCTTCAGCAGCTCGATCACCTAGACTGCTTACTATAGCCAGATTAGCTCTAGATTGAATAATACACAAAACTCTATAATTTAAGTAAAGCTTTAAATTATAGAGTTATAAATTAAAAACAGGCTTCATTATGATAAATTATGTTCATATATTGTGATGATATAAGGTGATGATGATATGGGAGGATTGCTATTATATTATTTTGATGATGATCATGATGATGATGACGATGATGATAATGATGACGATGATGATGATGATGATGATGATGATGATGATGATGATGATGATGATGATGATGATGATGATGATGATGATGATGATGATGATGATGATGACAATATTGATTTATTGTATTCATGATGTAATGTGGGAAAGATCTAATTGATGAATGTAATGTGGGAAAGATCAAATTTGATGATGAATTCATACAAGAGTTTAATTTAGCGATTGTTATTATCTGGATCGTTCTGCTTTCAAAGTTTTAAAATAAAATTTTGAGAATTTGAAAAAAGAATGATAAATTACTCTCTGTTTTATATACATTTTTTTGAAAATGTTTACACTATACTGCTTGACTTCATTTTCTACTTTTGATGATAATTACTGAATGCCGCTAATGTAAATAAATAATATGAAAAATATATAACAAACAGATATACAAAATAGAAATCACTATTAAAGATATTGTTCAATTTTGTTCATCGCACTGCAAATCAAGCAACTTTATCAAATTTAAAATCTGTTATGAAAAGCAAAAAAAGCAAAAATTTACTTGAAATCAAAAAATTCATTTTATTTAAAGAGTTATATAATAAGTCTTAATTCATTTTTTTAAATCTATTGTTCAGTTTTTTTTTTAAACATCTTCGCTTCCAACAAGGCTGCAAGCAACCACTAAATAAAGTTGAAAGTTACTGGAAGAGAAAAGATGAAGATTGTAGAGCAAGATAACAATTGACAGAGGACTTAAAGGATTGCAAATTATATGAATCAGGAAAGAAAGATGAAGGGAGCAAAATCCAATAAACTGATGTTCAAGGAAAAAAACTAGACAAATAAGAGTTTTTAGAGCACTTAGGAACAGCCACAGAAAAAGGATGAAACTTAATTGAATGACGAGTAACACGAGAATCAATTTTAGTAGATGACACAAGAGACGCTATCTCTTTAGAGCAGTGCCCATTATAGAATTTGTAGAAAAGTAAAAGAGAAGCAGCATTACGAAAATGTGATAGTAGTTGGAGGTTGGCTGCAAGAGCAGGTCCAACTATGTTTACAATGCGTTTTTGCACCTTGTCTAAAAGTGAAAGAGCATCATTAAAAGATCCGCCCCAGATATGGCAACAGTATTCCATACAAGGCCGGATTTGAGATTTATAGAGATAGGGAATAGAATCCAAAGTAAAAAAGTGTCGAGCACAATAAAGAGATGCAACCTTAGCAGATGCTAATTTTGCAACAGATTTGATATATGGTTTCCAAGAAAGATTGAAAGTAAGAGTTAATCCTAAAAGATGAAGGGTACATGACTCATCTAGTACATCACTGTTCATAAATATAGGAAGATCTAACTTATTCCGATAATGATTGGCTGAAAAAAATTGAGTTTTATCTGTATTGAAGTTCACCAGCTACTGTGAGCCCCATATTGTGACAGATGTAAGATCCTTTTCAAGCTCAAATGCCCCCTCCAAGCAATTAGAGAGTGTTGGCTTCTTTTCATGACAAGAATAAATGGTAGTATCATCAGCAAACAATGCTACCTTAAATGTGAGAATATCTGGAAGATCGTTAATGTAAATTAAAAAGAGTATAGGGCCAAGGATAGAACCTTGAGGAACCCCTGAAGTTACAGAATAAGAAGAAGAGTGCTGTCGATCGAAGACAACTTTTATACTACGATTGGATAGGAAGGATTCAATGATCTTAAAGATGTTGCTGGATACACCATAAGAAGAAAGCTTATGGAGAAAACCAGCATGCCAAACTTTATCAAAAGCTTTAGAAATGTCAAGAGCTCTTGACATTTCTAAAGCTTTTGATAAAGTGATGGCCTTAACCTCTCCACCTTCATCTAATGCACAATAAAACCTTTCAGTTATTACTGTTAGCAAATAAGCTGTAGAATGAGAAGATCCAAATCCATATTGATGGTCAGAAAGTAAGTTATTAGATTCAAGATGAGAAATTAAGTGTTTGTTAATTAAAGATTCAAAAACCTTACTTATGATAGGAAGAAGACTTATGGGATGGTAGTTAGACGGATCAGATTGCTCTCCAGAATTTTTGAAGATAGAGATAACAGATGACGCTTTCCAGCAGGCTGGAAAGCAAGACTCTGATAAGCACTTGTTGAATAGTTTTAAGAATATAGACGACAGCTCTTGAGAACACTTCTGCAAGACAATAACAGGTATGTTGTCCGGACCACAAGCTGAAAAAAAGTCTAGGCAGGAAATCACTTTAGATACAGAAGCTGAAGAGATATAAATGTCAAGCAATGAATCAACCTGTTTGTTGGCAACATCAGGTAGAATGCAACTAGGGTAATCAAGAGATGATATTGATAAAAAGTTCTTAGCAAATAATTCATCTTTGTCTTTAGGTGAGGTGACAAAGTCTAAGCCATGCAAGAGAGGTGGAATTATAGATTTGCCCTTATTATGAATACTATTAAAGATTCTCCAGAAGTCACAAGAGCCTAGATGAGATACGAGATTTCATGACCTGAGAATAGCGGGTTTGGCGTTAGACAAAACCCTTTTACAATGGTTTCTAGCAGAAATAAACAGACGTCTGTTTTCTGGAGAATTGTTTTGCTGATAAATATGGAAGTAACGGTTTCGATTGACAATCGCAGCAACACAGTGTGAGGAAAACCATGGAGGAGAGTGAGGCTTGACCTGAAATCGTCGAGATGGAACAAAAGATTCCATGCCAGCCTGAATCCACAAAGTTATGTAAGAAGCACATTTATCGACAGAAAGACAAAAGATTTCTACGCAAGGGCCATCACAAAGAAAATTACAGAAAGAATCCCAGTCAGCTTTACTGTAGTTGTAAGAGGTACGATAATAGGGGGGTTCAATAGATAAAAAAGAATGAGATATTAGTTTTAGAGAGATCAAACTGTGATCAGAAGCACTTAATAGTGAATGTGGAGAAACTAAGCACTGACTAGGATCAGAAAAAAGACATTAGTCGAGTAGAGAAGGTAAATGATTCGGCTTGTCTGGAAAGAGAGTTGGAAAGTTAACTACTTGAGTTAAAGATTGAGAAGGCAAAAATTGTGGGCTTTAATGCCTGCAGAGTCACTGATACTAGAGCCAAGCCATTTAGTTGGATGAACATTAAAGTCACCAACAACAACAATATTAGCTGATGGATAAAGAGAGAGGGCTTGGTCAATATGATCAGAAATAACATCAAAAAGAGTGCAGTCTTGAGCAATCACAAGATGAGACAGCTGAACTCAAAATAGTCTCACAAAGAGCAAGTAGGTCTGGTGAACTTTGCAAGAGATAAGACTCAACAGAAGAAACGTTACTTCGAAGACCACGAATATTAGTGAATGATAGGTTTAAAGAACTTGGTGATGATGATGGTTTTTTGTGTTTTATAGTTTTTGGTAATTTATTCATTTTTAAATTTGTTGAAGAACTTCACTCAAAGCATAGATGGTACTCAGAACACTGTTTAATAGTGCAAGCAATTGCCTCATTACTATTATGAACCCTAAGCGGTAACAAAGGGTTCCAAATGTGGCCTTCGCAATGCATACAAGAAGTACAAACAGGGACACCATCCATGTGCAACATGGCACTGTTAATACTTTAATATTTTTCAGCTGTTGATGAAATCAGCCTCTCTGAGAGCTACTACAGAGTTCGGGAAACCTGACTACCAGGCGGCCTCAGAACAATAAAACTGAGTTTTAGAGCTGTACCCTCATTAGGAGATAATAGAATGAGTTGCCTAGTCATAAAAACAGAGACACAAGCAAAACCCATTCATTGAGTCAAGAAGATCCAGCATTGAACATACTAAACTGGAAACAATGTATTATAAATTCATCTGAGCCAGTCTAATAGATGAAGAAGGGGTGCAATGCTGGTCAACAGATAGAACCTGTTTACCCTTTAATTACATAATTACCCCAGTTAGTAACTATAAGACAGTTATAAACATTAATAACCAGGGTAATAATTACCTCGGTTAGTAAATAAATGACAGTTTTAAACATTAAATGAGTCAAGGTATGTATTTACTTTTTTCCTAAAGAAAGAATGAACTAGCTAAAATAACAAAAAATTGGTTATTTTCTACTGGATTTGAAACTGAAATGTTTTTTTTTTAAACTTTATAGTTAGGATTCTAAAATAAATTCATATCCAAATCAATAAAACCAATATGCAAGTCATGTGACCAGTAAGCTAAATAATAAATATGGTAGACAATTTACATAAGGATCCAATAAAAAAAGTTGTAAAAATAAATATATTTACTCATAAAACTCTATAGCTCTTTCCAAAGCTTGCTGAACATCTATGGGATAATCTCCAGGATCACGATTTCTGATTCTTCCTAAATGTTTACCTTTTGCATGGTAAATGTTTCCAAGATTATACAATGCTCTACCTTCACTAACCTAGAAAATTTAATTTTAGTATACAACAACATAGCAATAACAATATCTCCAAATGTATGTATAATATATGTAATAAAGATAAAATGTATGTATAAATGTATTTGGTAAAGATAAATACATGTATATACTTTATTACAGATTCACAATACTTGATGAAACAAAGCATAAAATGTTTAATGAAGTAAAAAATTAAATATTTAATAAAACAAGACATAAAATAATTGATGAAAAAAGATACAATATTTAGTCCTCAATAATTAGTCCACAAAAATTAACAACAATATCTTATAAAAACAGTTTTTTAAATGTTTAATTTTTGATTATCACTGGAGCAAAAAGCCAGTGTTCACTTTTTACAATAGCAATATATTTTTAAGAAAAAATAATTTCTTAAACAAAAATCTTTCTTTTAAACTTTAAGGAGAATTTAATAATCACACATGGTTTGTTAATAATATTTAAGAAGATTTAACTAGATATACCAAAGAAAACCTCTTATATGTATCATGTGGGAAGTATTTTTCTGATGGCTGTGAAATGCAACTTAAAAACTTTATTGATTTTTCTCATCACAGTATAAACTTTGATTTAAATGCTGAATGAGTATTTTTTTGCTACCAGCTATGGCAAATCTTCCTGTGATTTGTGCGACTGTTAAAATAGTAGTTTGTCAAGAAAGTTTAAGACAAGTAACTAATGGGCAGATTTTAGATAATAATTATAAAATAAACAGATTTGGATGTTAATCTACTCTACTTTTGTAAAGCCAAAATAACAAGCATTTGTTACTTTTGGACAGAGTTACTTTTATAGGAAATTGACCAAACTCAAACACATTTAAAGAAAGATATTTAGATGATAGAACAGTTCCTTGAACAATAATAATCATCATTTTATTCTTTTTAGTTCAAATGCAATAAGTTATAGAAAAAAAAGTGAATACATGAAATTATTTTAAAAAACATAAATAATAAAGAGATTTTATTTAACATTAAAAACATGAACTATACTTTTGGTTTGATGATTTTTGGTGGATAGGGATTGCTGAAGATGTAAGTAAACTTGATATTAAAGTCAGATTCATGCATCCGCACAAACACTTTTTTTGGCCAATGAGAAATAATAAGTTCTGGGTGCATAACTTCGATGTTATATGTATAATTTCTGCACCCACAACAATATCAGGTCATACATACAACATATCTAATTTAAATTTAAATAATATAAATAAAAGGTTACAAAAAATATATAAAAAAATAAACATTAAAAATAATGTTATTGTAACTTTATTTACATTTTTTTTGGTAATTAAGTATTTGTTGTTTTTTTTTCATTTTTTTTTAAATCCTGTGGACAAAGAAGTTGCACCTCCCTTGGTCCCCTTTATTTGCTTGAAAAAAATTTCTTAATAAAACTATATTGAGGTTTTAATTAAAAAAAATTGTTTTATTTCCTTTATTACACAAAATTCATGTTTTTTCAAAAATCTAAAAACAGCGTTATTTTTTGCTTTTGATCAAATATAACAAATATAAGAATGCAATGAAGTTGTGAAGCTGTTGGTTAATCAATCTAGGAAAATCTTTATATATTTGCAGAATCTTTGTGACCTTGGTCTAAATACTGATCTATTTAATGAAGTAAAATCGCTGGAGAAATGGATTCATTTAAATTCATCATTATGATTACTTTTTGGTTCAAAGCTCTTCAAGCAATAAAATGTCAGCGTCTTAATTCTATCAGAAAACACTTTCTTAGGTGATGAGATAAAATTTATAAAGTCGCTTATCAAGAAACAGACTTGAATGAAATGAAGCACATTTGATTGCCTCCTGTCGATTAAGTTATTGTTTTCAATCAGACTTTTTTCAATAGTGGACAATAAAGAGAAAGATCTTTTACAATAAACCAAGAACCACTTTCACAAAAATTAAAAGAAGCAGTTGAAGGTAAATGTATTTAGTACTACTATCAACACTTTAATTCAACAAATAAGGGACAGGTTTGTTTATTGTTTTTTAAGAATAATAATACACAATAATACACGTTTAAAGTATAAAGAGAAGTTCATAAAACTATCTTCCAAATAAAATTTCACATTAAGTGTACAATAAACAATTTATGTAAGTTTGATTAAAAGCTATTGTCCCTAATTTCTCAGTGATTATTCCAAAACTCAAATTATTTGATTATACCTTTTTTGCAGACATCTAAACCCTGATTTTCTGATATGGCACTCTGTACCCATTAAAACAATTTTTTTTTTATACGGTTGTTATATGTTTGCTATTAAAATAGGCTTAACACTTTGTTTGATGCAGTTAAAATGCATTCACGAGGAATTTTTTAAAACAAAAAAAAAATCTTTAAAAACAAAAACAAAAAAAGTACTAAAAGATGAGCATGAACTATGAAAACATAAGTTTATCAATCTAAACTCGAGAATTTCTACATATATATTATTAATCTACATATATATTCAATAATCTTTAAGAGAATTTTTTTTAATTTTAAAAAAATTTTGAAGGCAATAAAAATAGATTGCTTACTGTGAATACTTTATTTCAAATTTTAAGCATTAAAGACAACCTTTGACAAATTAAAAATTTAAATACTGATTTAAAAAATTTTTTTGTTACAAAAATTTTATAAATTGATCTGTAAATAATGCTTGGCTTATGATGGAAGAGAAAAACTCTGCAATAAAATAATAATTTAAAATTAAAAACAGCAAATTGATTAAATAAAAGTTATTTAAATTAAATTGAATTATTTGTATTTATATAAATATTTACCAAATTTTAGCAACTAGTCCTGGTATCAACTTATGCATCTGAAATGTGATACATACAATATCCGAGAAATATCCGAACAAAACTTTATTTAAAAAAAAACTTTGACAAATAATTTGAGGAAAAGAAATAAGTTTAAATAAAATTTTATGAATATTATGAAAGCAAATTTAACCATGAATTCAATAAACTAAAAAAAAAATTACAATAATTTAACTAGCAATGTAATAATTAAATAATAATTAAATGTAACAATGTATAAATAAACGCATTTTTTTAACATTTAATAATTGTCCAAACAAAATTTTGAATATATAACATTTCTCCTAGTAATTATATTTTTTGAAATGTTCAAACATTTGGTACTTTTTAATCAGATGTTTAACTTTTTTTTGTTAAAGTTTTAACACTCCTGATAGATATAAATTTTAACATAACTTAATTAACAAATCTTTGGTCGTATAAAATCTTGATTAAATTTGCTTTCAGAATAATTATAATAGTATTTGTCAAAATATATATATTTTTTAAATAATCAGACGATGTTTATTTTTCACAATCAAATTTTTTGTTTGAATATTTATACTGTTTATACTGTTACTTAGGTGCCCAAAGAAGACCTAACGATCTTGTCACAGTGGACCGCGGATGTGCATTTAACCAGAAAGTTCACGCCTCCTTCCTTACCGTGACGCCAGAATACTTATTTCTCTGACTGTACAAGCTGTATATAGTAGTTGTGTAAGGTTATAAAAAATAAAATTAAATTACAATCCATAAAAAAAACCAAAAACATAATAAAAATATATTTATACTAAGTAAGTAGCCGAAGCAAAGTGGTTAGAGCTTTGGTTAAGAACACAGAGGTCTAAGGTTAGACGTCAGTTCTAGCCTACAAAGTAACATTGGTAAAGAAGAAGGTGTGAACTTTCTAGTTAAATATTCTTCTGTAGTGCACTGTGATAAGATCGCAAGGACTTTAATAAGCAACTTAATAATAACAACAACAAAAAAAGTACTATTGAAAAAATATAATATTTATATTTGCAAACAATATAAGATGAAAAAATTAAAAATATATAATAATAAATTGTCACCACAATAATCTAGAATATGTATTTTAACTAGCGATGTACCGATTAATCGGCATCAGCATCAGCTTAATTGGCCACTTTTTGAACAATCGGAATCGGTATCGGCATCGGCCTTTTTTTATTAATTTACCGATATGCATTACCGATGGCATTTTAATACTTTTATCCTGCATTTTGATAATTATTAAATAACAAATAATCTAAACTTTATGCATCGCTTAGAACTTTTAGAAAAATTGTTTATTTTGACTTTGTTTACAGGCAAGTTTATTTATTTGGGTCCAAGTATTTGTTTACCAGTACGGATTCCATGAAAAAATTTACGCAATTTAAAGCTCTATGGCCCTATATCTTCAAAACTTTAATAATTAGTTAATTCATAGTTATCAGCATCGGTATCGGCCTTTTCCTATCCATTGGCATCGGTATCGGCATCGGCCAAAAAAGTGTTATTGGTACATCACTAATTTTAACATAAAACAATATTTTTTGCTTTTCATGATATTAGATGCTACAAATAAAAAAATATAAATTTTTATCATAAAAACTTTTCTTACTGCGCATAATTGATTCTTTTTATAAATAATTATGATGCATTTAATATGTTACTATTTAGAACTATATGCAGGCCTTGTTAGGAAGCGTTACACAGCTAGCATTTTGCTTGCGAAAAGGCGATTTGCCTACGCGTTCAGCAGTTTTGCGCTACGCAAAAACTTATATCTTTTAGAATATTTAAATTATCTTTTGATTACCGTTAACGTGACGTTTATTCAGAAGAAATAAAGTCGTAAGTAAAAGCATTTAACCGCAATTGTAAACTAATAAATTTTTTTTGTTAAAGAAACAGTTTTTTCATAATTTTTTTTGCTATTAAAAAAATAAAGTGTTTTAAGTTTTATCTTAAGGAATTAAATATATAAATTCCTTTTAAATGTAAAAGTTATTTTTAGTCATAATAGTTTAAAAAATGAACGATTTATTTTGATGTAAATATTTTATTAATAAGATATATTGTTTATTGTTAATTCAATAATGTAAAGTTTTAATGACTTTCGTTTAATTTATGAAAATAAATTACGAATATGTTATCGGTAACTGATAAATAACAAAAAAAAACTCTATTGTTTAAAAACATTATTAAAAAGAGTTCACAAATTAAATAAGAAAAAATTTGTTAACAGTTAATAAAATAACCAAAAACCAAATGTAAAATCATAAGAAAATAAACAAATACTTTACGTTTCATGAAAAAAATATTTTTTTCAAAATAAAATTTAGTTTATATTTGAAAAAAATAATAAAAATGATTTTTTTAATAAGAACTTATTAAAAAAATCATTTTTTTAATAATTTAAAAAAAAAAAGATTTTATTTGTAACTTTTGTTATAGTGAGAAAAAAAAAACTGTTTGTATGATTTTTAACGCGTTGATAAAATAACTTTAATTACAATGCGGTACTTGTAAAGACGCTAGTGACGCAATATAACTTCTAACGATGCAAAATATATTTGCTGAATTGAGTTACTTAAAAATGCGTTACACGTTTTCGCTACGCAGCGAAATCTCGTAACAAGGCCTGTATATGCTACTATTTGGTGCCTAACATTTTGTTTTTAAAGAAACATAACAGAGTAGTTAGCCATTAACTTGTTACTTAACTTTTAATTAGATCTGATTATCTGGTTTATTATTGTTATGATTAGCATGATGAGGGTACACAACAACAATAAACAAAACACAAAAAGTTAAGTATAATTAGACCTTGAGATTTATGAATATTGAAAATAAAAATTTAAATTAACAAAGATAGAAAAAAATTTTTTTTTATCTATAACATTTTCAAAACAAAAATATTGAAATTTTATTTTATGTAGAACTAAAAAAAGGTAGAAAACTAAAAATTATATCAGATTTTCGTAATAATTAAAAATAAAAATAGATAATTGTAATAAAAAAGTACTATTTTTATTTTAAAATTGTATAAAGTTGTTTTTTTTTGCAAGAAAATTCATTTTAAGAAATAACCCATTACAATGATGTAAACTTGAATGATGTAAAGAAAATAACACATACTTTATCTTTGAGTTCTCTTGCGGTATCTAAATGTCTTGTACAACATAAAACAGCTTCATCAAACTTTCCCAGTACTTTTAAAGTATTTCCTAAATTTCCACTGGCTTTTGCTTCACCAACTCTGTCACCTAAAGTCCTTGCTAATGTAAGATCATGTTTGTGATATTCAAGAGCTTTCTCATATTCTTGTAAATAAAAATATGCATTTCCTAATTGGCTGTAAACAGCACTTAATGTTTTTAGATCTTCAGTGCCAACTTTAATTGCTGCTTCAAAATACTCAACACCACTTTTGCAGTCCCCATTTTTACAATACTGTTCACCTTGCAGAGCTAATTCCATACATGATGCATTTGATATATCAATTGTTTTGCGTATAGCTCCATTTGATGCCATATCTTTATCAAAAAGACATAATAAAAAATATAAATTTTCTGAAAAGATATATTCTTTATTAAAAAAACATTTTATAAATGTTAAATATAAGGTTATTTATATAATATATATATATATATATATATATATATATATATATATATATATATATATATATATATATATATATATATATATATATATATATATATATATATATATCTATATATATATATATATCTATATATATATATATATATATATATATATATATATATATATATATATATATATATATATATATATATATATATATATATATATATATATATATATATAATTAATTAGTAAAAAACACTTATCTAACTTTTATCTTCGACTTGGAGTTTCACCATTGCTGGATCATCAGGAAGAGTATATATATATATATATATATATATATATATATATATATATATATATATATATATATATATATATATATATATATATATATATATATATATATATATATATATATATATATATATATATATATATATATATATATATATACTGCATTTATTAATTATAAAAATAATAATTTGTATTACCTATTTAATAATACTTAACATTTTACAGTTAAAATAAATACATGTTGAGTAACAATCTCTTTAATAAAATAAATTAGGCAATAAAAACTCATAACTAAACAAATATTTACATTCAGAATACTTTCTTAAAATTAACAAACAGAAATTTTTTTAAATTATTGATGGAATTTTTATTTTTATTTAATTATTAAATAAAAAAACCAAAAGAATGATAAAAAAGATAATGTTTCAAAGCTTTTATCAAATTTCTTTTGAAATTTTTCTCTTAAAATTCAAAAAGAAGTTTTTAAAATATTTTATTTCATAAGTAATAACTTAATTAAATATATTAACAAAGAAACCATAAACATTTAAATATAAACTTTTGAAATCATCTCTACAATTAAGGGAAAAAAAAGAAATTAACTTCATAACAAACATATTTTTAAAATTGCTACATTTCTTACAATTGTTAATTATGACACCAAACAACAGCTTGAACGCTAGGAATTTATACTAAATATTCAAAAAAACTTAATTATATATATATATATATATATATATATATATATATATATATATATATATATATATATATATATAAATTTATTATATATATATATATATATATATATATATATATATATATATATATATATATATATATATATATATATATATATATATATATATATATATATATATATATATATATATATATATATATATATATATATATATATATATATATATATATATATATATGTGTGTGTGTGCATATTAAAATAGAAAAAAACAAAATAGAAAAAGGCAATAAAACTAAAACCAAATTATTATAATGTTTTATTTGGCATAATAGCTTAAATTTGTTTTTGTATTTGCAAATAACAATATTTAACTCTTTCGTTCTGTTCGTAAGCCATACATATTGTGCACAGTTTTAAATGATGAAGTGTAAACGGTGTTAAGTATAAAATAGTAATACATTAAGTATAGACGAGTTAAGTGAGCGATGAAAAAAATTTGAAAAATTGCAAAAAAATATTTACAGTTGACAAATCATTTGTAAAATGCAAATATTTTTAAAATGCAAATGATTCGTAAAACTCGATATTTAAGCTTAGGTTGGTTAATGTTTTAATACGTTAAACTACAAATTTTTCGTTTAATTATTGGAAATCAAAAAACGATAAACATAAAAATCTTTTTCAAAAAATAAATAATGCAAAATCAGCTTATATATATAAATAATATAGAAACAAAATATTTTGCCGTCTTGCCAAGTTCGGGCTTAATAGACTTTGACATTTTGACTAGACTTCAGACTTAAAAGGAAGTAAATTTTAAAATCTATTTAAATATTTCTCGATTTTATTACTTAGTTGTCGAGTAATTCTGTTTCAAATTCTAAATTATTTAAGCAAAATGACGTTGAGCAAAATCTTAAAAAAAAATTTAAGGTATTTTCTTTGATTTTTTGTTTTACTTGTTAGCGAAGTTAACAAAGTTTTGAAATGTTTTCTTTGTCAGTCCCGTAGAAACAAAAATTATATTGGGGGCAAGGGAGGGGAGCAGTACTACCCCAAAAATGTTTTAAGGACCTTTTATTTTTTTTTTTAGTCATTTTTTCAGTCGCTTTCTTCAATTATTATTTGAAAAATTGTTGGGGTAAAGGAGGAAAGGAAGGGGGAAGGGGGGGGGGGGAAGGGAGGGGGATACCCTGCTGCCCCCCCCCTGGTTGCCACGGGCCTGTTGATCCGTAAACTATGACAATTTCTGAAAACAAGTGCTAGATGATAAATAAGTGAAGAGTTTCTTTTTTTTACAAGCGAATTAAATAAGTAAGTAAATTAAAATTTAATCATAAGAATGACTATATTTAGAATAATAACTCTCTCTCTCTTTTAGCTCCATATACTAGGAGTTAAAGAGAGAGAGACTATACTAACTACATATACTATCTCCTTATTTCTGAGGAACATTTTCAAAAAATTGAGTTGACTGGAGTCTGGGGACAAATAAAGCCCTAAACCCTTAGCCAACCCCCTCCCTGACCTTAAGGTGAGAGCAAGTTTATAAATTATTTTTTTACTATTTATAACTAAATTTATATTCATTGAAAAATTTCAAATTTCAAGCAATAATAATACCTAAGTCTTCAATTTTTATTAACCTGCAAAGTTTACAGCCTCCTCAAATTGAGGGGGGTTCAAACTTTATATATCCATAATTTTCGAATACCAAGAGATTATTTTATAACAGGAGTATGCCCAACTTACATACATCTTTGACCTTGTTTCTTTTTTTTTATTTTTTTTTAACATATATTTACGCTCAAGGATGTTAAAAAACAATTTTTCCCCTGAAACTAACAGAAAATTATATTGATAATTGATATTGTAAAAATAGAAAATGAAAAATAAAAACTAGTATTTAATATTTAATTTAAAATGAAAACATCTACTTTGATCGAACTTTCAATACCATCTCATAAGTTCGGCCGCTATATATTAATAACGTATCGCAAACTTAACATCGCAAAAAATGAAAACTAATTTTTAAATGTTGTTTTATTGTAAAATTATGATATAAATTCAGGTATTACCAGTAACTAAGGTGGGTGTCAACCCGGGCTCAAAAAAAAGTATTTTAGGGCACCAAAGAAAACAAGAAGGAGCACGTAAAAAAGGCCTTTTTAAATATAAATAGTAGTATTTTCAATTTTTATTGTAATTAGTCAACTATTTTATTACTTTGGCCATTATCACATTTGCTACGCCACTGGTTAATAAATTTAAAAAGATTTTTTTAAATTAATTTAAAAGGTTTTTTTCAATCAACAAAAAACACAACTTCGCTTAAAATAAGCTTTTTATGTTTATTGGAAATTCTTGCACGTATCGTTGACCATAGTAGAACAGCAAGATCCACACAACCAAGCGTCACAGGATTTGCAACGCATCCATATTGTCGTTGAGCTGTAATTTTATCTCCAAAAAAAATGTCACAAGCTGGATATTTTATGGAACTCAAAGAACCGTCAGTTAATTTTGAAATTATGAACAAATTTTTTATTCAAATAGAATACCATGGTGTGTATCAATTATCAATCAAAAATGTCAAAATTTACTGGTAAAGGTACCGGTAAGTTTTACATTTGCAACACTCATCAACATTTCACAATATTACTGTTAATTGTCTTCTTCGATGTTTATCCGTGAATGACTGAAGTTTGAGTATTTCAAAATTTCACTAATTTTAATAAAAAAAAGTAGTTAATTTTCAAAAATTAACTATTGTTTTTTTAAATATAATTAATTTGGTGATACTTAGTAATACTAAGATTAAATTTGATCGTTTATTTTAATAATTTGCTTATTTTAGATTTTAATAGTACGCATTTTTTCAAATTATTGTTTAGCTAAAGAATTAATTCAGCAGGTTGCATATAAACATTATTATTTTTTTTATAGATTCATATTTACGAACTAATTACAAATATTATTTGAGAAAAAAAAATTTGTAAATTTTTTTTTCTCAAATAATATTTGTATTTGAGTTTTGCATGCTTTTTTATATATTTTTCTTAAATGACCGAAATTACATGGTGACCGAACTTTTTACGGTTTACAAATGGTGACCGAGCGATTTTACAATAAATATATATATATATATATATATATATATATATATATATATATATATATATATATATATATATATATATATATATATATATATATATATATATATATAAATTACCAGGTAACTATGACGCCAAGTTGATCGGGCTTCGATTTTTGCATAGATAATCCTTAAGACACTAACGATTCGTTGGTGTAAAAATCTAAACACGATCGGCTTGGCGTGGATATGGGTCAAAAGATATCAAAGTAGGATATACTCCTTTAAAATTTGCCGATAAATATAAATTTAGTTATAATAAAAAAATTTATAAATTCGTTGCTCACACGTTAAGGGCAGGGGGCAAACAGTTAAGGGTTTATTCGTTTCCAGGCTCCGGTCATCTTAACTTTTTTCCAATGTTCTATAGTTGACATAAATATAAACTTATGAATGTTTGGAGTATACTCCATGTCTGAAAGTTACCTAACTAAAACAACAACAACAAAATATGTGTCTGTGCGTGTGCGTGTGTGTGTGTGTGTGTGTGTGTGTGTGTGTGTGTGTGTGTACGCGTATGCAAATTACAATATATATGTATATGTAAATATTTATAAATGTATATGCAATATATATAAAAAGTTAGGTTAGTCAACGAATCCTTACATTTTTTTATACAAGTTTCTGTTGTTAGAAATTAGTTTACTTAGCAAAATATTTTGTAATAAAAAACCTATTAGTTAAGTTGCCTTTTCTTTAATATTGATATTATAAGTAATTTTCTTGAAATACATAAAAGAAGAAAATGTAAATAAAAATAGGAAGTATTAACAAAACCTCCATCTTTAAAAGAGTTGTACAAACAAATATGCTTTTAGAAAACAAGAATGTTCGCTGGTTGTCTTTAAAAAAAAATATTATTTTGATTTTTAAATTTTCAAAATAAATAGTCCTATTTAATTGTATTACAATTAGCCAAAATGAGCTTTGCGAGTTTTTTTCCAAAATTTTCGATAACTGCATCAAAGTCTAATTTACTTGTAAGAAGCTTCTTAATTGGCAATAACCCCAAATTATAAAGGTGATCTTGACACATTGTTGAACGTAAAATATTTTTATATTCAACACATTTACTTCAAAGTTTTTTAAACATTTGTTAACAATTGTCTGACGTTTTTAATGTATTTTTGAGTAATTTTGAGTAAAATTTTTAAAAAATAGGTAAGTGATGATATAAAAAAGAAAAAATCAAAAGCTTGCATGAATAAATAATATTAAAACGTATTCTAATAGATTCACTAAAATAAACTACAGTATTTCGAACTTAATGTAAAGACTCACTCAAAATAAGTTACTCAAAAACTCGATAAGTTTTATTCGCATAAATTTGCTCAAAACAAGTCTTACAAAAAAAAAAGAAGAACGTTATTAGTCCAAGGGTTTATCACCGATTCCACTAATTGACACAAAAGGGCTCAACAAATGCAAAAAAAAAAAAAAAAAAAAAAAATTTACAATCTGTAATCATCACCAATTTCATAAAAAAAATTTGAAACTGTATCTAAGTGAGGAAATAAACAAAAAATGTATTTTTTTAATAAAATAAAAATGCACTTGCAAATGCACTTTTGCAAGTGCATTTTAACTATACTTAACGCAATATAAATACAGTTTGTTCCACATGTGCTGAATTAGGGATTGCATCAACAAGTATTGAATATTATCTTGCTGCTTCTCGTTCACTTAGAAAAACGTCTTATACTTTTTTGGCACAACACTATATAAACTCATTTTGAATTTCCGGGAAAAGGAAATTTACTTGTCGTCTTCTCTTTAACTTCTGCAACTTCATAACTTTGCTCAGATGTTCTTCCAAGACAGAATCATAATGGCTCATATAATAAGCGTGAGTCCACAAGTCTACAACTTGTTCAACTAGGTTGTTGTTATTGCTGAAATTAGCTTACACATTATGATATTGACTTTCTAAATCATCATCGATGTGCAACAAGTTTTCTAAAAAGTATTTATGTGCAACAAGTTTTCTTAAACATTAGCGTAGCGAGGGAAGACCATCGAGGAAATGTCTCCGGGCGCGAAGGCTTCAAGGGGCCCAAAAAAAATTGAGGAGCAAAAATTAAAAAGCCAATTTTAAGATAAAAAGTTTTTAAAATTTTATTGTAAAAAAAGCGCTTTTTCATTTTTGCCCCAGTTGCAAAAATCTTTGCTTCGCCAATGTTCTTAAGCGTCGTATATTTTCAATAAAGCAACTTTTATAATTGAATGTTTTATACATTATAAAGGCGAGTTTCCAATCATCCGCTTTTTTAAGGAAACGGAAAAGGAAACGGAAAAATAATCACGTGAGCATGCGCAGTTTTCCTTCGGACAATTAAAAAACTTTTATTATGCATGCTCACGTGATTATTTTTAACTTTCCTTTCCCGTTCCCGTAGAAAAACAGATGAGTGAAATCTTGCCTTAACAAAACTCCATATACAACTGATTAAACTATAACATAAGAATAAAATAAACAGTAGAATCAAATACATCAATCAAATCAAATTCAATTCAAAGACATTTTCTAACATTCATTGATTTTTATTTTAAATTACCAAATTATTTTAAAATAAGTGATTTAAAGTACTGCAGAAGATCTTACACTTAAAGTACTTGAACAATACAAACTATACTTGCTACCAAATAATGTGTTCAAAGTATTTTCTACATAATTTTATTTTTATATATTCACTTTTAGAAAAATTTCCGAATAAAAAATAACTATAAAATTGTTTTGATCAACAGAGCTGAAGTTATGCAGTTTGTCTAAAATAAATGGAATTTGTATTTATTTTGTATTTATAAATGCAATTTGTTTAAAAAAGCAATTATAATACTTTATAATTCATAAGTGCAGGCCCTTCAGCATAGTCGGGCCCCAGGAAAATTTATCCCTTTGACCCCCTCTTTACGACCATATATATATATATATATATATATATATATATATATATATATATATTAGGGTGGAGCGATTTTGAAAATTTTTGAAATTTGATTTGCCTGAGCAGCAAATCAATATCTTTTGGTGAAAAAAGAACCTTACTCTTTTTTTTTTAGTTTAGATGAGTTCTTGAGGTTCCTCTTTGGATTCTAAATTTTTGATGGGTCCTAATATTGTTTAAATTTTTTTTTTCTAAACTATATCAACTTGATACTTAAAAGAAGCAAAATAATATGCTGATTTTGAAAATAATATTTGTTTTTATTAAAAAATTAAAATTAAAAAAGTAGAGTTGTTTTTTTCATTAAAAACCCCCGTCCTCAACAAAACGGGGGTTTTAAGGTATATTTTTGCAAGTATTTTTTTCACTAAAAAACTTTTTTTATAAAATTATTATTTATGAAACAAGCATTTTTTTCTGCTTTTTTTGAGTCCAAGGTTGATATGGTTTAGAAAAAAAAAAATTCAAAAATATTAGGACCTGTCAAGAATTTAAATTCCAAAGAGGACCCTCAAGATCTCATCAAAATCAAAAAATATTTTTTACTTTTATCTTATAATTAATAGATATTGATTCGTGTCTCAGTAATATTGGTTTTTAAACTCTTTTTTTTTGCTATGAAAATCGCTCCACCCTAATATATATATATATATATATATATATATATATATATATATATATATATATATATATATATATATATATATATATATATATATATATATATTCATTTCTAAAAAATTCTTTTTTTATAATAGTGTCAGCAAATTCCAAAAATGTGTGAAAATTTACAGTAGTTAAGAGATTTGCGACTTCCTGTAATTTAATTTTTGGTATATATTGAAGTTTTACTAATTTGATCTTTCATTTCTGATGATTAATGAAACACAGTGTTGAATGAGATAAACTTTTGTTAAGTGATTTTCTTCTAATTTATATATATATATATATATATATATATATATATATATATATATATATATATATATATATATATATTATAAAATTTATTAAATAGTTTGCAATTAAAAGCAAACTATTTCTAGTAAACTCAAGTATAACAAAATAATGCTTTTGATAGTTTGTATAAACCAATGGTTGGCAATCGTTTAAGATGGAAAAGCCAAAGTTTTACAATTTATAAATATTTTCTGGTTTTTAAAGAACAACTAACATCTTGTTTTCAATAATATATTAGTATTTGTGCATGGAGCTGGAGAGCCACGCTTTACAGTCGAAATTTTATCATCAAATTAAGCTTGCGAGCAGCAGGTTGGCGACCCCTGGTATAAACATTTAAATAATATAACGTAGACTAAGCACTTACATAAATCTTTTATTGTTTTCACAGTAGACCAACAAACGTAATCTTTTAGTATTAGTGTTACTACTAAACATCTAGTCTTTTCTTATTTAGTTCTGTATGCGTGTAGTATTTATAAAGCACAACACTGTTTAAAAAAATTAGAAATTTAGTTAGTGTCCTAAAATACTGAAGGTTGAGTGAGTGTGTAACACAGGACTACAAACGCTGCCTGAAAGGACTGAAAAACTGACTATTCAATGCAATTCTCACACTTTGCACTGGCACTGATTAGTGGTAGGACATTATTATTTGGTTACAAACCAAATAATAATGTCTCACCACTATAATAATTGGTTTACAAAAGTCAGTAAAACCCTTTTTTCGTGAATAAGTACTTAAATAACATAAACTTCTGCCAAACGATCTAATACAACAATTACTTAAGTTTGTTCAACAGACATGTTAGGATAAGAAAACGTGGTCCGTCCCATTATGTCATTAATGACTTAATGCGAAGAAAAAAAATAAATTCAATTTCTTTACCAAAAATGATTTATATTAATGACACTGACTTCTGCAAAAAAAAAATTTTGCAAGAACTTAACAAACATTTTATAAATACTGGTCCAAACCTTTCTAATAAAATAATTTCAACATCTGATTCATTTAAAAACTACCTAAAACCCGCAAATAACGCTATCAATATGTACAGTATGTACGATATGTACAATAATAACTTAAATATAAAGAACTTAAAGAAACGTTTTCTTCTTTAAAAAAAAAAAAGAAAACATCAGAGTTTGATGAAATATTTAGTGATATAGTTATCTTCAACAAAATTAGCCTAAGCAGACCTCTGATCCATATACTAAAGCTCTCAGTAAATTTTGGATTTCAAAAAAATCTTGTAACTGAATTGCAATCATTGAATTAGTTGATCAAACAACTAATGGCTTTAAACAAAATAAATTTACCTTAGAAGTTTTTATTGACTTATCAAAAGCATTTGACACAGTTAATCACTGCATCCTTTTAGGTAAACTAAAGCACTACGGTATAATTAATTAAACTTTTAATTGGATTAAAAGTTATCTCACCAATAAAAAACAATATGTATATAATAGATAATCTGGAGTATTAAATGTTTTATGTGGAGTTCCCCAAGAATCTTTTTTTTTGTTTTGTTTTGTTTTTTATTACATTATAAAACATTACGTTAATATTTCATAAAATTTACAAGCTAAAATAAAATGATATAAACAATTACAAGTGAAGATATTTAATATATATATAAAAAAAGAACGCGGAAACTCGTAGAAGACCGTATGGTCTTCTCGTCGAGTACCTCTGTAAAAAGACGTTGTTAAATTTTCACATATTAAATATTTTACTTAGTAAATAAAAAAGCGTTTTTCAATAACAAAAGATTTAAATAAAAAAATTTACAAAAACCAAAAAGTTCACAAAAAATTGCTTTAAGATAATTTGACAGATAATATAACAGCAATATAGGCTTGCAGATCGTAAATAATTGAATTACAAATCATATCAAGATAAAAGTGATATAAATAAAAATTAAAAAAATTTAAAAAAAATTTCTTATAGATAATATTGACAGACTATATTATAGCAATACAGGCTTGGAGATCGTAAATAATTGAAATACAAATCATGCAATTAAAATCATACATTTCAAATCATATAAACCGATATAAATAATAGATAAAAAGAATTTCAAAAGGTTTTAAAAGTACATTTGTATATTGTCAATTTCAAAAACTACTTCTTTCAACTTTTTTTAAAAGATAGGTAAGTTCATTCAAAAGAAAAATCAAAGTAATTTAAGACAATTTTGTTCCAAAAATGATATGCAAAATTTACAATGATTAGTTTTCGAAAATGGTTGCATTAAAGAATCATCATTTCGTAGATTATATTTATTTTTTTGTTTTGTTATAAATAAACTATTAAAAGGAGACGGAGATTTCGTTTTACTTATGTACATAAAACAAAGAATATTATATACGTTAAGTTGATTAATGTTTAAAATACTCATTTTTATTAAGAGAGGCTTTTGAATGAGTTCGTCGATCACAAGAATTATTTAAACGTGTTATATGTTTCTGATGACAATGAAGAGGCTCTAGTTTACTTTTGTTAGTACTGCCCCGCGCAATTTTTGCATAGTTAATATAATATTTTGATTTGTATAATATTCCAATTCTTTTTGAAATTTTGTTGCTTAAACTTATGTGCTGTCTCCATGTAAGATTTCAATCAATTTATATTCCTAAAAACTGAGTAGTTTTTACTCTTTTTACTTGAATATTATCAATGAATAAAGATGGCGTTTCGTATGGTATTAGTTTTTTTTCGGAAAGTAGGTGAAATAGAGTCCAGTTAGTTTTTTCAATATTTACTGAAAGTTTATTTACTTTGAACCAGTCGGAAATTTTTTTAAGTTCTAAGTTCTAATTTTCAAATAATATAGTAATATTGCTGTGCGATAAAAATGAATTTGTGTCGTCGGCAAACATTATTGTCCTCCTTTATGGAGATCAAAAAAACTGAAGTAAAACTTCAGTTTTTTTGATCTCTTTAAACTGAAGTATTGCATGCTCGGTGGAGTTATTTTTTTGAAATTATATTGGTGATTAAATAAAATATTATTTACAGAAAGGCGAGCGTTGATTTTGTGATATAAGATTCTCTCTAAAATTTTTGA
Organism: Hydra vulgaris; assembly: GCF_038396675.1. Lineage (NCBI taxonomy): Eukaryota > Metazoa > Cnidaria > Hydrozoa > Anthoathecata > Hydridae > Hydra > Hydra vulgaris. Next base: position 13,187,832 of record NC_088921.1, on the reverse strand, counting down.
AAATACAGGAAGAACAGAGATAGGGGGATAGTTATTTACAAACTTTGGCAGTTTTAAGTTAGTCAGGGAAAACTCCTTGGCTAGCGCAAGACGAAAAGATTTTAAGTAGAATATTTTTAATAAAATTGTAAGAATTTATAACAACGTTTCCGTTGATACCGTCGAATCCTATTGCTTTATTTGGTTTAATCGTTTTAAATCGTTTAAAGCTTTAAATTTCTTAAAGGATATTTCAATGCATTTAAGAATTGTTTTTTTTTGTGGTAAAAATTCAAAAGAATTACTAGTATATAGAATACTTTTTGCTAAGTTCGGCCCCGCTAAAATAAAATGCTTATTTAATTCAAATTATTGCTTGAAGCATATAAAATTTTATTATTGATTTTAATACCGTTAGGCAAAGCACCTGATTTAGTTTTAGCTTTACCAGCGATTTCTTTTAAAACTTGCCAAGTGCATTTTAAATTGTTTTTATTTTTTTCAAGTAAGTCAAGAGATTTTTTTAAATATTTTTTCCTTGTCTTTCAAATTCTCTTGCATAATTTGTGTAAATGGTTTATTTTCTTAATATATAATTTTTGTTTAATTTTAAAAGATTATCTTAGTCCATTGGTTATCCATGGGGATGTTACTTTTTTTAATTTTTGGTTTATTTCAATTTTAGGAAAATTTGCGTCATAAATATCGTAGAATGTTTTTAGAAAATTGCTATAAGCTAAGTTTGCGTCCTGAGAATGATCAATATGTTGCCAACGAATAAAAAAAAAGCAATTGCTTTTACTCAGTAATTGGTCAGCTTTACGTGAATAAAAATTTCAGCAATTTTTCCACTTAAGTTTTTATTTGCGTAAAGATGAACAATTACTGAGTAAATTGCTTAACTTTACGTGAATGAAAATTTGTGGGAAACTACTGAAGTTTTATTCACTGTAAACTGCGGAGTCCCAAAGGGTTCTAAACTTGGACCTTTCCTTTTTTTTCTATACATTAATAATTTGTCTTCAACATCAAATCTATTAAATTTTATTTTATTCGCAGATAACAAGAATCTTTTTTATTCTCACAAAAATATTGAAACACTTTTTCTAGTAGTAAATGAAGAATTAAATAAAGTAAATGAATGGTTTATATGCAACAAACTGTCTTTGAATGTTCAAAAAACTAAATTTTCTCTTTTCTACAAATTAAACAAAACAAAAGAAATACCACTTATTCTTCCCGATCTTTTGATAAATAAAACTAACATCAAAAGGCAAATATCTGAAATTTTTTAGGTGTGAACTTTGATGAAAATCTATCTTGGAAAGTTCATATAAATTCTATAGAAAAAAAAAATCTCAAAAAACATTGGCATGATCTATAGAGTTAAGCCACTTTTTAAATTTTAAGTCCTTAAAAAGTTTACATTTTTCCTTTATACATAGTTACTTAACTTACGGCAACTTCATGTGGGCAATTACAAATCACACTAAGCTAAAAAAACTTTATAGCAAGCAAAAACATGCTGTTAGAATCATATTTGGAGCAGGTAGAGCGATTCCTTGTGAACCTCTTTTACGTAAAATTGGTTCCCTGAATATCTTCAAACTTAATATCCATCTTGTCCTACAGTTTATGTATAAAGCAAGATATGGACTCTCCCCTAAAATATTTGAAACTTATTTTAAAGAAATACACCATAAATATGCCACAAGATTTTCAGCAAACAACTTTGTTATACCAAAATCTTATTCTAAACAAAATTCTTATTCAATTCAGAATCGTGGACCACTTTTGTGGAAAAGATTCCCAAGCATTGTTTCCGGAAAAAAAAAGTTTCTACATCAGTTCAAAACTGATTCAAAACAGTTTTTATTAAACAGATTTTGATTTATATTATTAAGTCTTTCTTTTAAAAATAGATCAGATATATAATTTAAAAACTGAAAAACAAAGTAATTGTTCCTTGTAATCATTAAAAAAGGTTAAAATTTTTTGACAATGACCATTATCAAAAATCACATTTTCTCGCTTTTTATTTTTTGTGTGTATATATTAGACCAGTTCAAAAAAAAATTTTTAATAATTAAGTGGCTAGATATTTAAATGTTCTTAATTTACGAAAAAAAGTGAATCATTAAAGTTTTAATGCATTATTCCAATATTTAGTAACAGCTCAATTAAGTTTACTTTTCAATGGGGTCCCAAAATTGAAAAAAAAAATAGTTCCTTAAAAGTAGATCAAGCTGGTACTCAAAAGAAGCAAAATAATATATAAATTTCAAAAATAATATTTGTTTTATAAAAAATAAATTAAAAAATTTTTATTTTTATTTAAAACTTGTAAAAATGTACCTTTTTTATTTCTAGTTAAAAAACCATAGTTTTTGTGCAATTAAATCTAAAATAATAATTGTAGTATGAAATTATCATTTTTTTTTTTAATTTTTATATAACTTCGCTACTTTTAAGACCCAACATAATATACTTTTGAAAAAATTTCATTTTTCAAAATAATAGGGAACTGTTAAAAAGTAAAGTTAATTAAGCTGTCCCTGCTTAATTAACTTTACTACCTTACTATATATTTATATTTATATATAAATAAAGTTATTATATATTCACTTTTACTTTTCCCTAATCTATTTATAATATTATGTATTAAACGATATCTTACTTTATCTTTTATGTATTATTTATAAAGTTTATTAAACTTATATAAAGTTTTATATATTCACTCTTACTTTTACCCAATCTATTTATGATATTATGTATTAAACGATATCTTAGTTTATTTTTTATATATTTTTTGTAAACATTCATTCAAATTTTCTTTTATACTATATATTCTTGAAACAACTTTGTAAAAATTATAAATTGTAACACGGTGCTTAGCGATAAGGCAAATCAATGCCTTCTTCTTGCATCCAGCCATTAACTTAGTTGTAAATTTATGGAAACTGTTATATTTATCAAACGGCAAAATATCATGTTAAAAAAAAATAAATAAAAAAATTAGCAACTCAGGGTTAGGGTTATATATATGTATATATATATATATATATATATATATATATATATATATATATATATATATATATATATATATATATATATATATATATATATATATATATGTATATATATATATATATATATATATATATATATATATATATATATATATATATATATATATATATATATATATATAATTTAGTAAAAAACACTTAGAGAACTCTTCCTGATGATCCAGCAATGATGAAACTTAAAGTAGAAGATAAAAGTTAGATAAGTGTTTTTTACTAATTTATTATTGCTCTGTTCTTTAAGAACATTGAGCACTCTATTTGTAAAATACACTAACATAATTTACATATATATATATATATATATATATATATATATATATATATATATATATATATATATATATATATATGTGTGTATATAAATATTTGGTTAATATTTCGATCGTTAAAACCTCTTTATCGTCATTAGAAACCGTTAAGTCAAGCCTATTAATAAACTGCAGGTTTTCTTTTATATAAATAAAAATACCACTGCCGCGTTTTTTTGTTTTATCCTCAAGTGAAATAACAGCAAAATCCGGTAAAAGAAAATTTGAGTTAGAATTGGCTTCATTAGAATTGCACCAAGTTTCTGTAATGCTTATTACGTTAAAAATTTTGAGAATATCCTCCATATTATTTAAAAAGTTTCAAAAGTTTTGTTTATACTTCTTATACTAGTTCGCAACACATTTCATTAACAACTGGTCGCGCTCGAGAAATCATTTTATTTTCGTTGTTAAAAAAATAAGAGCAGTTACTCTGCAAAGAATGAGCCTCATTAAAATAATTTAGATCTGGGTCAGAATTTTCATCAATCACAAAATTATTTGTTTGGAAAAAAGTTAGAGAAGTTGTTTCAAAATTTAGTTCACTTGAAGCCATTTTAGTTATAGTTAGTTATAGTTTATTATAAATAACCTTTGCGAATTTCTCTTTCTTTCGCAACTCTTTCCCGGTGGGCACGCGACGTCGATCCAACGTTGAAATAACGTCGATCAACGTTGATTAACGTTATTTTAACGTTGGATCGACGTCGTGTGCTCACTGGGTTTGGTTCTAAAAACAACTTTTTCCTTATCTCCGTTGTTCTTTCACTGAACGAATGAAATAATTAGTTTTGGGCGAACAAACTCTCGCTTAACTTAAAAATAACAAACTACATATTATTCCATAAAAAAAAAACACAAGAAGAAAACCTTCCTTATAAAATGCCTGACCATATCTTAAAAAATAAGTTAGTTAAAAAACGAGCCAGTATAGAATTCCAAGAAATTTCTGTTGATGAGAATTTATCCTGGCTTTCTTAAATAAGATATATTCAATCTAAGATCACAATAAAATTGATATGATGTATCGAGTTCGTTCGTATATCAATAAACAAAGTCTCAAACTAATATATTTTGGATTAATTTATTGCTTCATCAGCTATACAAATATATCATGGGCAAGTACTCAACTATCAAAACTTAAAAAAATCTATAGCTTACAAAAACATGCGTGCAGTATCATTTACTCAAAAATTAGGTAAAAATGCGTGCGGAATCATTTACTCAAAAATTACTTAAAAATAAGCATGAACACGCTAAACCTATAATGAATGATATGAAAATGTAATTTTGAAATAAATACCTATCAGCATTTAATTTTTATGTATCCATTCAACAATAATCTCTCTACTGAAAACCTTAACAACAAGTTTGAAATAAATAGAAAACTATTATCTAAGAACAAATATAGGTAACACATATAAACTGCCTCAAAACATTAATAAATGTACTGAATATAGGATTGCATGTTGAGATCCAAAAATACGGATCAATCAATCAAAATATCTATAAAAAAGGATTTAAATGTATAGCAAAGTCATTAAGTTCATTTGAGTTTCAAATCAAAAAAGAAATTTTTAAAGTTTGAGATTCATTTGAGCTAGAGTAACTCTGAAGTTATTTGATTCTATTTTTTCAATTTTTTATCTTTATTTCATTTACTGATCAGCGCAGAAGTTTTATGCTATTAGGGTTTTTAATATAATATCTACAGTCTTGGCCATAAGTTTGGAACCGATTAGGTTTTTTGATATAATTACACTTTTTATACCCAAAATATCAACAAAAACTTTTGAAATCATTTTTATTTTAAATATTATATACAAGTAAATATTCTGTCATGTAAAAAATGGTATCAGTATTTTGAATAATGTCCTTTGGCACCCAGTACTGCTGCTATTCTCGCTGGCATTGAATCGGACAATTTCGCGCAGTATTCTGGGGTTATGGCAGTTGTCCATACACGCTTGATGGCATCAATCAGAGACTTCTCTGACGTTGGATTTGTGGCAGCAACCTTCTGCTTAATCATTGTCCACATGTTTTCTATTGGGTTTAGGTCAGGACTTGAGCCAGGCCATGGACCCAAGACTTCGATATGTTTCTGTCTTAGCCAGTTGGTTACAACTGCTGCTCTGTGGCAGGGTGCACCATCATGCTGAAATACCTTACATTTCAGAATGTTCATGTGAGTGTTCAACTTTTCCTTTAATATCCCAAGGTAAACTTGACCATTGATGGTTGTATTCTTTGGCATGAACCATATGCCACCTCGACCTGATGCCGAGAAACTTGCCCACACCATAACGGTAGGCGCCTGCTTCACAGTGGGAACAACATACCTGATGTTGTATCTTTGTTTTGCAGGTCTCCTGACATGTCTGATATATGAGGCAAACTGAGAAAAAGTTGACTCATCTGAAAACATAGTTTTTTTCCAGTCTTGTGCAGTCCAGTCTTTGTACTTGCGACAGAATGTCAAGCGGTCACGGATATTCTTTTTACTTAACATGGCTTTCTTTGCTGGACGACATGATGGCAGCTTGAATTCCTTCAAAAGGCGTCTTCTGATTGTTCTTGTACTGGCAGGAAGTGATGAATTTACTGCTATCTGGAGAGATGACCATGTTGGATTTGCAGCAGCAAGCCGATGTATCACCCGATCCGTTGTGGCAGAAGTTATGCGAGGTCGTCCAGACCTCTTTCTGGATTCCAGAGTGCCCAACTGCTTTGCTCTTGCAATGCCTTTGGTGACAGCAGACTTAGATATGTGCAGTATACCAGCTATTTTACTGTGAGAATAATTCCGCTGGTGTAGGATCATCATCTGTGCCCTTTTCTCCTTCGACAATTCAATACTTCTAGTCATTTTACGCACTGTACATGTTAATGTAGAATACTTACTGCTAATAATATAAATAATTATAAATTAATAGATCTATTTTTATGAATAGTATATATTATTGAATGATAATTTGCAAACATTTATACAAATAAAGCGATTTATTTGCATATTTTTACTTCTTATATAACAATAAAAGGATAAATTAATTAATTTTATACTTATAAGAAGTTAAGCCTTACCTTTCGCACTGATATGCAGTTAATATATATGTAAATCAGCTAATTAATTGATTAAAATATAATGTATAGTTTGTTAATATAAGTAAGTATATTTCAACATTAGTTCAACCGAATATTAGTTCAGGTAAACATTAGTTCAAGGGAACGATAGTTTAGGCATTGAACAGTGTATAATGCAGCTTAATGAGGGTCATATTGTTCACGATGCTCTGCTGCGGTGTAAAGTTACACGATTCACGTTTTGCAACGATTAAGAAGTCGCGAAGGCATTTAACTATGCAACTGATGCTGCATAAACACGATGCTGCAGCAGTTAAATGCCGTACGCGTCATAGAAACGTTCCTATGAGAAAAAAATTCATCGGTTCCAAACTTATGGCCAAGACTGTATAGTCTACTGAAAGTATATATAGGGGCTTTATGAAGTGATTGCGACGACGTATTGCCATCTTCATCTTCTTTGAGCCCCTGTTTGTTTAACTCTTCATTTTATAAAGAGCATTGTAACAATAAATATACAAAAACGGTGATTGTTGACAAGATTTTACTATCTTCTTTGTTTTACGGATGTATTTTTTTCCTTTTATATATATGTATGTTAACTATTTTTGTTAGACAGCAAAATAAATGAAATACAAACAAACAAACAAGGGATGCATATTTAAAATAGCTCTTATTTTATTTTCAATTCTAATTTTCGTCTTCTAATAATTCTATTCAATGTTAGTGATAAATGTAAATAAAACTTTTTAATTTAATTAGAGAGATTTGTCCGTAGAATAAAAATATACTTAATTTACGGACCCTAATATCGCTTTTAAAATATTAAAGACTTTGTAGACCTAACTTAACTCAAAAAAACTAGATCGTTTTAGTTCATAGGAAAAATCTCTCCAAAATTTCATTGTTTCTAAAAGTGTGAAATAAGCTCTTTCCAATAATGCCATTAAAATATTAAAAAAAATTTGCCCACATTAATTTTTAAGGGTTCAAATACATGTTATTTTAGGTTATTTTACTTTTGTCACCGCATTGGTTTCATAATAACTCAGCATTGGCAAATTTTAAAAAGCTTATTTTTTATCCATATTATATTAGTACCACATTATATTAGTACGTAGAACCTTTAGAAAACATAACAATACTGAAAATCTTTTTGTTCTGGAGATATGACCCTACAAAAAAACGATAAAATTTTATGGTGTAGACTAAAATCTAGGCATGTTATATAAGTTATAATAAATAATTTGCAATCTGCACATTTGATTTACTAAGAATTCACATTTTTAAGAATTTATATTTTTAAGATATTTTACCTTTTCATAGCAAAAATAAAAGTCCCCCAAAATACGATTTTTAGCAACAGACTGATATTTAAATTTGGGTAAGCCTTACAAAAAGTACCATAAAATCCGTGTGTGTGTGTGTGTGTATGTGTGTGTGTGTGTGTGTGTGTGTATATATATATATATATATATAAATAATTTTAATATAACATTATTTTTCATTTCCTCTACTTGATAATTCTCGTAGACGCAACGGAAACATGAGTAATCTATCCACTATAACCCGGGACATTTTTGTTTCAGATAGAACCAGCAATTCAATTAAGGAGCTCAGTCCAAATAACTTCCGCTTTAAAAAATGCTACAGTATTAAAATCACCTCAAAATAGTAAAATATTTCACTACAATAGTCTGAAAAAATGTTTGAAATTAATAATGGTGATCAATATCTCGAGTTGTCAAAAAGCACTTTCTTGTATTTCTGCCACTTCTCGTATTTATAAAAGCAATAAAAGCAACAAAAAAAAACTAAAATTTATCTAGTAAATTTTTTGTACAACAACAAATCATAATAAAATAACAACAATAAATACTACAACATTCAGTCAGTTGTTTATTATGTTGAATAGCTCATTGGGTAGATTATGGTATATTGAGCAACTTAAGCAAAATTCAAATGCGTTTAAAAATAATTATGCTAGATCCACAACTTTTGCGAACAAACAATTTTTAGGGATCACTACTCATGATACACTTAGATATTCGGGCACCCATAATAGTTTCTTAAAAACACTAAAGTTTTAAATAGCGACAGTTCTCATATTACCTAGACCACTTGATAATATTATCCAGACCACTTGATAGTGGTCTGGATAATATTATCAAGTGAAGTGCTCACACACTTTAGAATAACTCAAAAAAATATATATTATTTAAGATCTTAGATCTGTCAGGTTTGCATTTTCTTAAGAAAATGCAAACCTGACAATTAGAACTACTTTAGGAAATATAATGATTCGTTTTTAACAAAACCATTAGTAGATCAAATTTTAGGCCACATTCTATTGAAACAATACTACTTTGTTTACACGAAAAAATTAATTCGTTTTTTTTAATTTTATCAACTCAAACCTTTATACAAAAAAAAAAAGTTTTTTGAATTTAAATTAAAGAAAGATATTTAACATTGTTAAAATATTAAAATTTTTTACTATGTATGATTGTTAAAATATTAATTAGATGAGAGCCGCTAATTGCCTATAAATTTAAAGTTAAATGGAAAAAGTAAAAAATGTAAAAAATTACAATTTACGTATAAATTTAAAAATGTAAAAAGGTGTCAATCAAGCTGTTAGCATGGTTTTAAATTTCAAATCAAATGAACGATCAAATGTCAAGATTTATTTTAGAAATAAATTTTCTATTAACTTTTTGTTTATTTAACTCATTCCAGAGAAGCAAAAAAAAAAAATCGGATTACAGTTAATTGGAACAGAGTGGTTTAAGTGTCGCATGTTTTAATCACACTTTGTATTAAATTATTGTATCTAAACAAGTATTTTTTGTTTATTTAAGTAAATTAAACCACACACACTAACACACAAACACACACACACACACACTAACATTATTTCATAAGACTGTCATTTTTTATTAAAACATTTTAAAAATTATATTTTTAATACTATAACCTACATCTTTTTTAAAGACATCTGCAGACGTTTTTAAAAAGGTGGGTGCTGATGTCTTTAAAAATTAGGTACATCATCAGAGCGTAAGCGTATCGTCAGATCTGATAATACACCTAGGCTCTGATGATGCACCTACGCTCTTGTTTAAGAATCATTTTTTTATAATGACTTATTGTTATATTGTTATTTATATATATATTGTTTTTTGTTAAAAGTTTCATGTAATAGCTAGATAGGACAAATATTTAACACTAAATTTTTTCAAAAAATAATTTTTAATCATTATATTTATAATAAACACTTTTTAAATTTTTTCAAATCCAAAAAAACTATAATGTATAGCCAACAATCCGTTATACTTAACTTTAAAATGACAAAAAAAAAATTTATAAATTTAAAAAGATTCAAAACCTTTAAGGGTAGAGTGGACACATTAACTATTTTAATCCTAAATTTTCAATTGAAATTGAATTATTAATTAATATACCATATTTAAAAGAACTTTAATTCCGCAATTTACCGACATGAGATAAAAAGTGAAAGTTCTATTTTGTTGACTGAATTTAAAAAAGGTTCTAATTTGCCGACTGAAGGTATGAAAAGATACACACTTGCAGAGTGATAGTATAAAAAGTTTTTGGATGAGGCGGGTAGGGACACATACCCAAACACACACCATCTTTCACACCGTTTTCATCATTTTGTTTTTACATTAAAATGAAATTTTTTACGTTAACTTTCGATATAAGAACTAAGTTTAAACAACCTCCGCTGCCTTTACCTCAACCATTTGTTTATTTACCTCAACCCTTAGTTTTGATAATCGTGCAATATTACAAAATCAAGAAAGTTTTTCCAAAAAAGATTTTTATAATTCAATATAATATATACAAAAAAACCCCGCTAAATCCTAGTCGGCAATAAATAAGTTGAGTTACTAAGGTATTACCTTAGTCGGCAATTCAAAACGAATTTCTTTTAGAAATGATATTTTATACACTATTTTAGTTTTAGACTTTAGTTTTCGCTATCAATAATAAGAAATGGTTTAAAATCGTTTTACATATAGAATGTGCCTAATAAAATTAAATTAAGTAAGTAAGGTTGTGCAGAAATTAAACGGTGAAAAACAGATGATTGAAATACATTTAAATCCGGTTTGAAATAAAGTATAATCAGATATAGATGCGACTACATTATCCGTTGCTGATTTTATTGATTGGTTCATGCAGCTCTTTTATCTGTTTTCTGAACAATTTTACTAAATATTTATTTTGTTAGAAATTGCAAAGAATGTAAATAAAAACAAAAAAGAAAGAGAACAAAACTGGTGAGTCGTGTATGTAATAGCAGACTTGATGATGTCTATAAAAAAAACATACATATAATATATATGTATGTAAGTATGATATAAAACATTAGTATGTCTCGTCGTCAAGAGGCCATCCTCCTCAAGGTTCTAAGGCAACGATTTTTAAAAATGTCTTTTTTTTGTATTTTTTATTTTAAGGCTATTTTTTTCATTTTTCAAAACTTTTTACGTAGAGTTTTTTTTACAGTTGAGAAAAATTATTTACAAAGAAGGCGCCACTCACCCTGCATAAAAAAATGGATATGGGCTTCTACGAGTATAATTTTTTTACAGGTACAAAAAGTGTTTTACATCTGTATTTTATACAGTTGCAAAAAACTTTTTATTTTACCTAAGTTTTTTACAAGTAGAGACCGCCCCTCTCTTGGTCCAGATGCCACAAACTATCCTTCCCAAGGGGCAAAGAGGACGTTTTGAAAAGTTTACTCGCGCCATATTTTTTTTTTACGTCTGAATTTTTTAGAGGCACAAAGAACTTTTTACGCTTGTATTTTTTACAGATACGAAAAACGTTTCACGCCAGGATTTTTTACAGATGTTAAAATATTTTTACCTATCGCAACAAAAGCAAGAGCAGAAAACTGTTATGCCACGCTTATTTTTTTAGTTATCTTTTTATTATTATTATTTTTTTATTTGGAGTTAATTTAACTATGATGGTTTTGTGAAAAGAGTTTATTTGCTTTTTTCAATGTTCAAGGAAAGTGTGTTGGCCTTCAACCAATCGCTTAGCTCTTCAAGTTCCTGATTTATTGTGTTAAAAATAGTTTTAACATTTGAGTGGGTGTAGAAAACTTGGGTGTCATCTGCAAAAAGAATAAAATTTAGTATGCGAGAAGATAAAAATATGTAGTTAATATAGATGAGAAAAAGCAAAGGACCTATTATAGATCCTTAGGAAACACCACAAGTAATGGTTTCAAGAGAAGTGTGAGTTTTATTGTAATATAAAGCTTGTCTCCGATTGTTTAGTGATTGTGATCCACTGTATCGAACGCCTTTGGCAAATCGATAAAATCTCGAAGTGTATATTAATTTTTGTCAAACCCATTCAAAATTTCGTTAACTAACTTTATTACTGCATGTTCAGTCGAATGGTCTCTTTTAAATCCGTTTTGGTTATTAAAAAGAATATTGCGATTTTGAAGGTATGAAAAAAGTCTGTTGATCATTATGCACTCTAGTACTTTCGAGAAGCATGAAAGTATAGAGATAGGACTATAGTTTGATAAAGTAGAGCTATCTCCGCTTTTATATATCGGAACTACACTTGCTAATTTTAAGTGTTAAGGAAAAGCTCCGCTTTTTAATGAGAGATTAAAGATATACAATAGGGAATACTCAACAACATCATAAACTTCTTTAACCACCTGAGAGCTTATGTCATCAAGCCCCGGGGTCTTTTTTGATTGTATTGTTTGAAATGCGTTTCAAAGCTCATCAGAAGATACGTCAAACTCATCCATTACAAAGTTATCTTCTTTTAAATTTAAATATTCTTTAACTTTGGTTATATTAAGTAAACAATGGTATTTTTTTATTTCAGCAAAAAGGCTCGTGTATGCCCTTGAAACATCGAATTCCATGCAAGGTATTTTTTACAATTGTTTTGCCTAGAAGCTAAGGTTTTAATTCGTGGTTATCAAAGCAATCACCAAAGAAAAACAAATTAAGAACATAATCAATATATTCATAATTCAATATATTCGGATGTTAAAAGTTGTTTGAAAGTTGTTGTTTTCTGGTTGTTGCTGTTTTCTGGTTGTTACTTTGTTTTTTTTCGGTATATTTGAACAGATTTGTTTCTGATTTGATTTTAATAAAAGAAAAATAAACTTAATCTTACTAAAGTAAAAGAAGAAATAATGGAAATTACATTGAAAAATATCGAGAAATTAATTACAAACAAACTCGAAGAACAAAAAAAGAGTATTTTAAAAGAAACGGAAAGAACGCCTGTTAGAAGATCAAGAAATAATTTTTACTGATATAATTAGTACAAATTTAAAAATACTCACTAATGAATTAAATAAAGTTGAAAACAAAGTAGACACTAACAAATCTAAAGTCTCGAGCATAGAAAACGACCTACGCGATATTAAAATAAAATCTTAACTTTCAAGAAATAAGCATCAGGGAATAATTAAATCAGATCACGAGGCGTTATGAAAAAGAAATAAACAATTTAAATAAAAAGACATTAGATTTGGAGAAACGGTCTCGAAGAAATAGTTTAAGAATAGACAAAATATATGATAAACCAAATGAAAATTGGAAAACTTAAAATTAACAATAGTAATATTATAAAAAGAGCTCAAAGAATAGGCCAACCTAAAGAAGATAAGAAACCAAGAACTATTGTTCTAAAGTTATTAAATTTTCAAGACAAAACAAAAATACTAAACGCTTAAAAAAACTTGCGAGGAACTGGGATATACGTTATGAGGATTTTGCTTAAGAAGCGATTGAATGCCGAAAAAAGTTGTGGGAAGAGGTCAAATAATTGCGAAAATATGTACTTTTAAAATATGATAAAAAATTTTTCTAGAGAATTTTGAAAGTAAATACGTTCGTTCTTAAAAAGAACTCCTATTAAATATATTTGTTATAACTAATAATTGCTTTAATAAGTGATTTGTTTAAAACTAAACTCTTTAATTTTTGAAGCGAAATTTTTTTCATTACACAAAAGCTTCGACCCAGATATTAATTATTTTTATGATACAAAAATCGAATGTTTTTACTAAATAGTAAGATCATTGGATTTTTGTATCATGAGTTACTAAGTTATTTGGTAAACTGTACCAATAAGGCATTATCTTTGTGTGGTTCTTCTCTGATATTTAAAGATGGACTTTTTAGAGTTAAAGAAAACGTTTTTGGAATTGGATGACACCAGTTTACTTTGTTTAAATAAGTTTTTATTTTAAAAAATTAGATGAGGTCCCCTCTATTGCCTCTGGTGTCGAGACTTTCTAACCCTTAGCTCAATTACTGTTTTTCATATGAGTTGTGATTTAAACCTAGTACAAGCTTTTTAGCTCTATGCTGAACTCTTTAAAGTTTTTTTATTTCATTTTTTAAATATGGATTCCAAACTGGTGCACAAAATTCTAATTCAGGTCTATCATAAGTTGTATATAGTTTAGTAAACGAGTTGGTTTGCCAGAACATGATTGTCTGCTTTATTGTACCTAGTTTCGAGTAAGGTTTATTGGTTATCATTGTGATGAGGGTTTTCTATTTCAGGTTTTTCAGTCAATTTAGTAATTGTTCTATCATGGATTGTATATATAATTATTCAGATTATTACATTATTACAAATTTTTTTCCTTTTAAATCCCAAATATATTTTGACAGCATAGTCTCTTTTGAATATTTTTTGTGTTTAAACGATAGTTTGTGGTTGGCATAACGTTTTTTTTCCATTCCCCTCGGTTAAGGCAATATATTGTTTATCAGGGTTAATTTGTGAGGAAACAATGCACTTGTAAATTACATTTTTCGAAAGGCATTTTCCATTTAGAGGGCAATCTATTTTTTGTTTACAATTACAATAATTCGTGTTTTGTTTTTCATATGTTCATTTTTATTAATTAACGCGTAGTTGTGGCCTTTTATAATTCTTTCTAAATTTTTTGTACAGCTACAACTTATTTTAGTTGTATTTCTGTTAAAAATCTTATGTAATTTATTAGAGGGAGGAAAATGTTTGCCTACTAATTTTAGAAAAATTTTATCTATATTTGTTGAAACATTTTTGCTGTACGGGGGGTTGAACCAAATTATGTTTCTATTTCTATTACGCTTTTTTGCAATTTTCTTTTCAAATTTTAGCTCGAAATTTTTAAACCCAATTTTTTAAGGACATCTTCATAAACGCGTTTAGAGGAGTTAAAAATATTTTCATTGGAAGAGTTTTGGTTTAGCCTATTGTTAATTGAAATTGGAATTTGTTTTAGAATTTAAGGGGGATGGTTCGAATTCACATTAATATACAATAATTCGTCATTAGGCTTTTTGTACGGCTTATAGGAACTTTCTGAGAGGTTAAAAGTGACATCAAGAAAATTCACTATTTTTAAATTAATGTTTATTTCAATTTGAAAATATTTTTAAAAACTTTAATATCTTTTCTAATTTTATCGAGTTGTGGCCCTGATTTTTTATGCAATTTAAAAAATCTGAATCAATGTCTAAATGTAGGCACGAAAATAAATACCTCTTTAAAAATTATAAAAACAAATGACCAAATTAAACTATACCCATTCCAAAGAAATTTATTTAATGCTTACTTTCGGTAACTTCACGTTAACCAATAAAATGCAGTAATTAAAATTTTTTTATAATAATTTATAACTTCCTGTAAAATTTTTTCTTCTACAAATTGAACTTTTTTTGGGATTTAGTAACTCTTCCTAATGATCCAGCAATGGTCAAACTTAAAGTAGAAAAAAAAGTTAGATAAGTGTTTTTTATTAATTTATAATTGCTCTGTTTTTTAAGAACATTGAGCACTCTATTTGTAAAATACACTAACATAATATACATATATATAAAAATATATATATATATATATGTATATATATATATATATATATATATATATATATATATATATATATATATATATATATATATATATATATATGTATATATATATATATATATATATATATATATATATATATATATATATATATATATATATATTTCAACTTCTAAGTTATGGTGGAAAAATGCTGTGTATATGGCTGAGCTTCGAATTACTTATCGCAGAAAAAAAATTCAAATGATTCAAAAACGTCAATTAACAGATTTCCAAGAGACGAAATAAAAAAAATGCGTTGGATAAAACGTATTCCTAATGCTAATTTAAAAGTGTCAAGCAACACCGTAGTCTGTGGACTACATTGGGCCCAAAACTTCAAAAAAATTAAAATAAAAGGAAGAGAAAGACCAAAGAACCCTAATTGGCCTAATGTTCTCACCATCAAATTGGCCGAATGTTCCTTTCAGTCAAACACCAACATCTGTACTACCTTTAAGATCACTGAATCTATTATTGTTGATTTATTAAAATTTATGAGTGATATAGGCTTCGGCTTGAATAGAAAAGACGTGTTTATTTTTGTTGAAAACTATTTAAAAGAATCAAACCAACGTAGTCTATTCAAAGACGGTAAACCGACTTGAAAATGGTACTCCAGTTTCATGAATAAATATCGTAAAGAAATTTGCCCAAGAAAAGTAAGCGGTATGCAAACTATTAGAGCTGTGACCACAACACAACTATCTATAATTGACAATTGGTTCGACCAATTAGCAGTAGCATATAATGAACATAATTTAGGCGATAAGCCGTTTCAAATATTTAACTGTGATGGTTTGCAATTTGATCAAGGCAAAGTCAAAATTATTTGTAGAAAAGGAACAAAAAACCCTAAAAAGCTAGCACCATCGAATGAAAAGCAAATGACGACAATCTTGGCTTGTTGTGACGCATTCGGTAATTACTTACCTCATCAAATAATTTATAAAGGCAATCATGTTATGAAAGATTGGTGCAAAGGCGGTGCCCAGAATGTTTATTATTACAGTAGTAGTTCAGGCTGGATGGAATCCGAACACTTTTTTGTCGTGGTTTAAAACAGTTTTTTTGCCTCACGCAAACAAACTTTCAGGATTTAAAGTTCTAATACTTGATGGTCATGCTTTACATATGAGCTTAGAGTTGAAAAAAAAAGCTTTAGAAAATTCTATTTTACTTTGGAGTTTGCCGGCTCATACCAGCCATTTTTTACAGCCGCTAGATGTTGGCGTTTTTAAAACAGTAACAGGCGCATGGAAAAGAATTGTTGAAAGTTATTTGACTAAAAATCACTTTCAAAGCCTGACTAATCGACATTTTCCGGCCATGTTTAAGGATCTCATCCGAAATGGTGGGTTTAAACCTGAAAATGCACGAAGTGGTTTCAAAAATGCTGGTATATTTCCACTCGATCGTTCGCAAATTTCTTCTAAAAAAACTTCCATTGGTGCTGTGTTTCAAGCTGTCGAAAGCAACAATATTGAAAATTTATTTAATTCTTCAACAGTATCTAGTCCATTTGTTATGGGAAATGCTACCAATACACCTAACACACCGTCAAGAATGTCACAAGAATGTCAATTTGTTGCTTAAATGCTTTGCTACTTTGAATAATGCTGTTCAACAAGTGGGCAAAGATATAAACAAATCAGTGTTAAATATGCTTCGAGATCAATTGACACCAACTCTAAATAAAAGAGTTCAAAAAAGTGAGAGAATAAAGCGTCCAGCTAATTATAATATGACTTCGGCGGATGCCAAAGCTTACGATGAAGCTGAACAAGTATCAAAAAAACATAAATTAGATGAACAAGCTGCAAAGAAATTTACTAGAGAACAAAAAAAGATTTCCACTTCTACACAAAAAGCGAAAAATGCACAGAAAAGAGAAGAAAAAAAAAAGTTGAGACAAAGTCAGTCGTCTAAAATACCAGGTAAAAAAGGTATAAAGACAAAGAATCAATTAGAAGACCCTCATTTTCCTCAAGCTTCAAATAACATTTTAGTATCTGATGATCTTCTATGTTATTCTTGCGAAATTAATTGGACAAATAACTTAGATAACCAATGGCTTGCGTGTGAGCAGTGTTCAAATTGGTCATGCATTGCATGTGTCTTTGATTATCGTTCAACCATAGAATTTATTTATAACGAATGTGTATAAAGTAATGTATATTCTTTTTTTATTAAACGATTTCATTTTTTTAATGGATTAAAATAATTATTTTAATGTTAGTATTATTTGTGTGAATTTGTTTTTCTTTATTTTATACGCATCCGGAATTAGGGCATAAACACCTAATTCCGGATGAAAACAATATTTTTTAAAAATAAAATAAAAGATAGATTTATATTGCAAAAAAATATTTTTTATATTGTTTGATTTGTCTTGTTATGAAGTTTATTTATTTAAAAAAATTATTTCAAAA